>NC_042523.1:600000-837111 GCF_900963305.1 Echeneis naucrates
GAACATATGCAAACTCACTACAGAATATCGGTTTTGTGTACGATCAAAAATTAAAATATGCACAAAGTGCATAGGAATACAAAGATAGATAAGATAAGATAAGATAAGATAAGATAGACTTTATTAATCCCTTGGGAGGTCTCCGTCAGGGAAATTGTTGTTCCAGCAGGTACAGCACCGACAAGAACAGTAAAAGAAAGCACACAGTTTGAAATATATAAACAACAAATGTACAACCATAAATATTCAGTTAGATATTCAGTTAGAAAGCGAAAAAGAGTGTCACTTTTTTTTCCTGTTAGGAAACCTGTGGGCTTGGTGTCCTGACAGGCCTGAGTTTGTGCAACCTCCACAAGTGCAATACTTTACAACGATAATGATAAATGAATGCAATACAACACTACTGAAAACACACTGACTCTCTGACTGATAACTACCTACTCCCACACTGAGTGATGGCAGAGCCTGGCATAGAGATTTCTCTGCCTGTTATATGACGCGGTGTTGAAAAAAAGAGGCTTAGTTCAAAACACAGCAAAACACTTTTTGGACCTAATTTCTGCTCTCGTGTCTTGGAAAACATTTTTAAACCTCCATTAGCTTTTCAATGGTATTTTTTAGACAAGATTATATATAAATTTGGAGAAAAAAAATTCACCCGCAATATTCCCTTTAAGGTGGAGTTAAAGAAGTGCAAAAGAAGCAAGAGCTATTAATAGCAGCAATGGCCTTCAGAATAAAGGAGCCCTAAACTCTAGAGCTCCTCAACCCAGGCACCCAGTACTGCCACCCAGAGTGCAGAAGCTGGAAAGTACCCTACCATGTTACCCTATACCTACCCTAACTTCCTCAATAAGAACAGTCTCTGGAGTATATATAGTTAGAATTTTCTCTGCACTGCAATTAATCACCATTTGCTGTGTCCAAATAAATATCGGTACTGCCTATATCCACCAATTTTCATGGCTAAACTGACTGCCAAGGAAGAGGCATATTTTTCCTATCCTCAATTAACATGTCCTTCTGTGTGCATGAATTGATGTTTTAATTATCTGTCTCACACCACTCAACATAATCAATTAGGATCCTCCTGTGCCATCCTAATCCTAACAGTGCACAAAAATCACATCCATCATTGGCAAGGCGAACATGAGTGGCATCGTGTCTGGGAGGGAAGGAAACACTGCCAACACAGAGGAACAAGATAAAGCTGATTTTTTTTTAAACACATACATATCATCAACGTGCTACTGAAACAAATTGCTTGTGCTCCATCCAGAGTCAGCGGTGGGTGAAGGCATCCTTGGCTGCAGGCCATCCCACTGCCCCCAGCAACAAGTGTCATTGTGGTACACCTGCAAGCGGTTGGGTGCTCATTGATACAGTCCTGCAGCTACAGAGACAATATAACCTGACGGAGGAGTTGAGACAAATGAAATGTAAATGTTGAAATTGTAGAAATATTAAAAGACAATGTGCAAAAATGAAATGTCTTGAAGGGGGTTCTGCTTCTGGGTCATAATGCTGGGGGAGGGAGATCGGGAGGGGGTCCGTGGGTCATTTGTACCAGGCTGCACAGAATGAATAAATAAATTACATTATTTCTGTTTGATTTATTATCTGAAGATGAACAATGTTTTATTTTGAAAAATGACTGGACTCTCACCGTTACGTTCGTCTATGACTCACTCTTGACACATGTCAAGAGGCTTGTCTCGGTCATGTGACACGTTATAGCTAAAATTAAACCCACAAGTTATCAAAATGAGTAAAAAACAAATGTCTTTGGAAAGTTTCTTTACGAAGGGAATGAGGCCCAGAGAGGGGACAGAACAAGAGCCTGCAACTTCCTCGAAAAAGAAAGCTGCATTTAGGTTAGGGCTTAGGGGTCAGAGAGGATGTTACTCATGTTGTTACGAGGATGCTGATAATAAAGTTGCATGGGAGTGCACAGTAGATTCACATTTACTATCATATTTAGAAATAGCACAGTTTTAATGTCGGCTGTATCATTTTATTTTGTTGTATTTATCAGCTATACGTGGGAAATATTGTCTGACATTAAACCAGTCGGTGACGCAAAAAGGTTTGGAGACCACTGTCCTATACAATGCAAAAATTAAAAAGGAGACAAACTGGATCTTCAACAAAATGGCAAATTGTATAAAATGTATAAATGCAACAGTGCTTTAAGGTTTACAGGGCAACTAACAGTGGACTGGAGCAGATTACTTGCTCACCGATCACTACACTTCACGGATAAGTACATCAGCAGGCAACACAGGACCTGGATCTAGTAACTGATGATCATGCCTTCATGCTCCATACTGACGCTTCCCAACAGGGCCTTGTAGCAGTCCTTTAACAAAATCAGGGTGGGAAGATGAGAGTAATAGACTATGGGTCCTGCACACTCACACCAGTTGAGCAGAGCTACCAGTGTCGTATACAGCAGAAAAAGCCAGCTGTCCATGACAGAGCACTCATGGGGAGCCTCACATCAAGCTCACTCCTTGAACTTGTCTGCATTGACTTCTTCCACCTTGAAACCAGCCGTGGTGGATATGAATATATTCTGGTATTCATCAGTCAATTCACTAGATTTGTTCAGGAATATCCCACCAAGTGAAGGAGTTCAAGTATATCGGGGTCTTGTTCACGAGTGATGGTAAGATGGAGCGCATTTAAGATCATTTGAGCTGACATCTAAAGGCCACTTCTTTGTGTATCAGCTGTCAGACTTAAATAACAAAGTGAGTCTCACAAAATACATCATTGATGGACATTATTGTTAATGCAAAAAAGATTTATTTTGAAGACTTGCAGCATTGAAATGTATTTGGAAGCAGGGACCTGTACTGTAGCACTGGGCAACATGGATAAAATCAAATATCTAGATGTTTTGGCCAATTGCCCCTATTACAATATAACAGTATTGTAGGGATGATTGTCTATACTTTCACAAAATATTTACACAATGAGTTTTGATAAACAATTATAATAGAACATCTACTGTAGATCAATATGGTAAGTAAAAAAAAATAACATTAATGTAATGCAACCTAGAAGCCCTGAAGAAAGGGAGGTAGGAAGAAAAAGGAGGAAAGGAAGGAGGAAGGAAGGAAGAAAAAAGAAGGGGAGTAGAGGAAGATGAAAAGAAGGAAGGAGAGAGCTAAGAATGATGGAAGAATTGTGACATTTTGACCCAAAGACAGCACAAGGGTTAAAACCAGGAAATTCCAAAACTTATGCCATATCACTGTATGACCATCTCTAGGCTCATATATGATACCCTTACATTGCCCAGCTCTATTATACAGTCCCTTGAAACAGTGCCCTGTGCTTAAAGTAATGACTTGCACCAAACATCAAACATGACTTTCATTGAAAACTGAAATATGAAGGAAATTGTTGGCAAATATTTTGCAAAGCCCTGATTATGCATGGTCCAGCAAAATGGTTCTCATTAATGAATTCTGCCTCTTTTCCTTCTTAATGTTAGGAAATAGCAGCTCAAAACATCCTTCTTCATGTTCATACCTCCCCAGACATTGTCAGAAAGATGACTCTAAGTTCACGTCCAGAACCTGTGAATGAGCTAAAAATTATAATGAAAGAAAAGTTCATGCTAGACAGTGACTTTAACCTAGCATATCAAGATCCATTTTGATGGGCAGTTGTGGTAGACATTGAATAACTTCCACAGAAGGCATCACTGAAAGTGATCAGGTCCGAGAGTGATGCCAGTTCAGTAGCATCAGATAACACAATAATATTGCGTAGTGAAGGAAATGCTACAAAGGAACAGGGGAAACTCTTAAGTTATCTGAGGGGCAAAAGCATGATATTCTTGAGAACCTTGCTAACAATATGCATGGGTTCACAGCATACCCTGAGGATAAGCACATGTCAGTGGTAGCAGAAGCACTTGTCACCAAGCATCCCTGTCTCAAAGAGCCAGGATCTCAGACAGGATGGTGTAGCTCATAAATATAGTCTGAAGTTCAAAATGGGAAACTACCACAGTAATTGGAATTGTGCAGGGATTTTTGAAGTAGCTGTAAATTCTGGGAAGAGGAGCAGAAACAACCCATGCTAACAACAAAAGACCAAAGAGGGCAGAGGTGAATTTCCTCCCTAATTTCCCAAGAGGTGAAGGTTCTGCAAGCCTTGAACAATTGAGACTCCAAATCATGGATGATGTGAAGATGAGTGACAAGAACCTTCTCCTGATTGGAAAGTTGATACAGACCACCTTCGCCCTGCAATGCAGAGGTCATCAGAGATGAGCCACCTGTCAGTGAGATCCTGGAACGCTGGCCTGCCCTCCAAACTGAGTCACAGGTAATGTTTCATAAAACACACATTTGAGTAGATGTATTAAATGTAATTCTTTTGTGTGGCTGTGTCGGTGAGAACTTACACAGTCTTACTTTAATGTAGATTATTTTTTCTCCAAAAGCTAACAAACGGTAGTAGTATGTCAGTGTACAGGCATTACTGTGGCAGTTTCCATTGCCATGTCTTATTTTTCCTTCTCAGAAAGGACACATAGAATACTCTGACTGAAAGTAATTTTATTTTTTACAGATCTGTGCAGAGTTTCTCTGAATCTCAAACATGTCCCCTGCTTTCTGAGCTTGTTCAGGAAGAATGCTGCGCGCACAGGGAAAGTAGCAGAAATCCTCAGTGAGATCTTTAGGATTTATGACCTCCAGGTAAGTTGTAAGCTTCTTGGTGCTTGATGATGACGCTACAGTAATTTTGTTTATATTTGGTAGGACTTAGGAGTCTTTGTTATACAACAGTGTTGTGTAGCTATGCTGTCTACCAAACACATTTCAAACACCATCCACGCACAGTGTAGAAAATGCTGGCTTGTGTTTTATTGAGGCTTCAGTACATACTCCTTGCAAAGTCTGGGTTCAGTTTCGGTACTTCAATGGCTGGTATCGCACCACTGCAATTACCCTTGATTTGAAAATCCAGAACCTGGTCTTCTTCTCCCACATCATGGGGGTTTACATCTTAGAGCTTAGCAATGCACTCCAAATGATCCACTTAAGCCTCTGGTGCAAAAATGTTCCACGCATTGATAACTGGCCCTTCCTCCTGATTTTTTTTCAGTGCTTTCTCCATTTGTTTCTTATTTAAGTCCACAATGCATTTTGCTGGCAGTGAGCTGTTACAGCCGTATTTGTAGAACCTGCCTGGATGGCTGTGTGCGTAATTCTCAGGAAATCCTGATCCCCACACGTCCTCACCGTCTGCACTCATGGTCATCAGTTTGCTCATTGGGAGATTCATTTTCAGACCGCCATCAGTCTCTATGAAAATAACTGTGTGCACTTTTTAAGTGGCAGGATGCATAGTGTGCCACAGATTCTTGAGCACTCACCTCCCTGTACTTAGTGTATGCTTGCATGATCTGCTTCATTTCGTCCCGTTCGTTGACATTGGATTTCTTAACATCACGAATGACTGTGTTAAGGAACTCTGCCATCTCATGCTCTGGCTTAGACACCTATGACATTATATACATGATGCAACTGAAGTTGTCAAGTACGTACTGTATGTCCATGTTAGTGTGCCACGCTCGCAGTAGATCAGGGTTGTATCAATTTACCAAACTGTGTTTAGGGTCATGCTTCGTCATGACAACCATTCTGTAGGGGCATTGACATATCCCTACTATTCTTGATGGGTCATGTTAAATTTCTCCAGCAACTCTGACAAATCCATTCATTTTCATTTTCATTTCAATCCATGAGAAAGCCGCTCAGCGGTTTCAACTTTTCTTTTGCCTCGTTTTATTACTTGCCTTTGGCTTTTTTTCTGAACATCATGTGACATTATCTCAGTATAATTTTATTTTTTCTGGTCATCATCTTCAACTGTGGAGTCGCCCCAGGGCGGTGAAGTGATTCTTGTTTTCTCCATGGGGAGCTTCAGGAAACCAAATCCTGCATGTTTTTGAGTGGTTTTTTGAACTTGAACCTCTGACACAATTTTGTGGAACTCGGGGTCTGCTTTCTCATCAGGCATCTGGCAGCTTATGTATGGAATTACTTGTGAGCCAAAATATTCAAACAAAACTTTTAAAATATCAAACAAAAATACAAATTTGAGAGAGAATAACACTCACCCAAGCAAAAAAAAAAAATAGTAATGTCAAAATTAAAATTCATTACTTGCAAAGAAATTATCTGTGTAATTGTGTAAAGTATTGGTCTTTTACTCTTTTCATTACAGGTCCTTTTGTTTACAGGCCTCTTTGTTTCTTTCTCACTGCTGGCTTTGTGGTGGCGCTCCCAGCTGTCTCCTTTGAGCTCCCTGATTTTTTGTTTGCAGTTCTGACACAAACCAGGTTCTTTAAGGGGTGCATCGCCATTGAGTTTTTGAGTGACAGCTCCATAGCTGGAGAACTCACTCAGTGCCCCGGAAGTTGTTCAGCGCTCCACCATAGTCTATGGATGCCACCAGAGACATGTAAACACACACAAACAAGAGTCCTACATTATAATTAATGTGTAAGTATTGATCATATTGTCTGTGTCTTACGAAATGTTTTGTTGTTTTGTTATGTTGTGGTTTGTAAGTTTTTATTGAATTAACATTAGCTAACGTTAGCTATAGCTATCAATAATGATTGCTAGCTAGCTAACACACACCAAAGTTCCACCCCTGGTGCTGAGGCTGCCACAGCAGCTGTACAGAACATACTTTCAATTTTGAACCAGTCATTGGGCAAGACCAGCACAGATAACAGCCAGGGACAGAGTTCAGGGCAGTTCAGGACAGCTCTTTTCAATGAGCCTTGGAGAAGGCTTGAAGTCTGCCAGGCAAGACAAGTGAGAAGGAGAGTCTGTTGAACCAGACGGGGTTCAGAGGGAAGAAGCACTCCTCCTATAAAACACACAACAGAAAGTCTTCTGATTATAATCTGTTCAATCAGAAACACAACCCAATGGATAATAAATACATCCTAAAGTAATCTTTGAAAATCCATAAACACAAAACTTTGGTTGTGCCATTGATATGCACTTACAAAGAATTCTTACAAAGAATTTATTTTTTATAATATTTCATACATTTGTTGTTTATTTGTGAATATTTCATTTAACTTATTACCAGGCAGCACTTTGCATTTATTTAATTTTCCTGTTTGCATAATGTTACCATAAACTGCTGGTTTACAAATAATAAACATGCAAATAAACAACAAGCAAATTTAGGTTTTGCATTTTGTTCCCATACTGTACCGAAAATTAACCGAACCGTGACTTCAAAACTGAGGTACGTATCGAACCATGATTTCTGTGTATTGTTACCCCCCTAATATTTATATATTATACCTAATATAAAGTTAAAATGAATCAGTAAACTACATTCACTGTTATGATAATATATGTGTAAAATAATCTCTAACAATTCAACAAGTAAATGTATCTGAAATCCAGAAAATTCACAAGTTCCTCAAGACGCTACAACAAGACACCACATTTGATAAACAGACATTCTTCAGGGTTGTGTGAGAACTGTGGGCAAATAGTGAGTGGCTCGTGTTGTTTCAATGTGCAGTTGAAGCAGCAAAAGTACACTTCACTTTGGAGGGCATCCTCAGTGAGAAGTCGTCTCATTTCTATGGACGGGTCCTGCTGTTTCTGAGGAAAACCGGGTTGGTGCGGGGTTTAAATAGTTTTTTCCCCTGCTAATTCTCCTGTTCACACTCCAGTCCAGAGGGTGGCGATAATGCCTACTTTCCGTTGGTGGCCAACCGCCGATAAAACTAATAGAAGAAGAAGAAGGAAGTTGGTTGGAAGACGAGGACAGAAACGGAGTTTATCCCAAAATGGATTAAAACATGAAAGCATCGTTGTTATTTTCAATTTGCAGATTCGTGAGATAATGTTTAACACATCGAGGTTCGGGGAAATTGTCCACCTGAACGTCGGGGGAAAGAGGTGAGAAACTGCGGGATGTTTGGGGAGTGTCGGCCAACTGCGGCTAGCTACCCGAAAATGGCTAATAGAGACGCCTTCTATCGAACGGGTCCACGTCCCATCAGTATCATTATATTGGAAAAGAATATCTGCAGGCGAAGCTTTAAACCTCCGGTGTCCTCCATAATAAACTGATTGATTGTAAGACAAGAAGTACACAACACAGGTTTTAGGCTGTTGATGTCAGGCGAAGATGCCTTTTAATTTTAAGTAAAACTTGAAATTAGATCAATATTTGATGTGGCCTCTCCTTTGTAACTCAACCAGCTCGAGTTCTCAGTGAACCTGCAGTGGCTGTTTAACAACCCCAAAGTGGAATATATTATCCTTGCGCTGAACAGCAGAAGGGACATACAATTAAATTACACAGGAGTGCTAAGTATTACATCTTTAAGTTTATCTGTGTTCATCTGCTTGTTCATGATGCAACATGTAGATGATCAAACGTGTTGTGGTACAATTTACAGTTAATTTGTTATTGACTATGAAAAACTATTTATTAAAGATGTAATTGTTAAATGATAACTTTGTTTAATGCCAAAGTTAACCTTTGGGCACCACCTTAAAAAGGGACACAATAGCCAAATCACCAATTCAGTCTCATAAAATTCTATTAATTTGGATCTCTGACTATAGTTAACTTAGCAACAACATCCAAATTACCATATTAAATTAGAAGGATTCAGTGCTCTGCAGAGGTTATCAATATTCCTTCGTGTGGAATAGACCAGTTTTTGTTTAAGAACATTTATTGTAAAGTAGAAAACAAACACACCATTATTATTTGAGTATGGGCTATATACTTGGGTGGGTTTGTGTGTGAGACAGTGACCAAATGGCAGACCATTAAACTTGTCTCATTGTCCTGTTAAGGCCAGCTGAAATACCTACATGGTACCAAAGTAAAAAAGGGGTAGAGTTAGTTGCATGCAGGGCGAGTGATGGGCTAAAGCATGCATGAACATACAACAATCAACATCCACTCCTCGTGTGACTAACCAACAACCAAAGCACATAGACGAAAGCCCAACAGAGAAAGTAACCTAATCTACATTTGTGTGTACAAGGGTTAACAGTCCTGTTCTTAGCTGTGCTTGTTATATGCGAGGTTGGCCCAGTGAATATAACCCAGTTCGTGGATAAGCAACTCTCCTTCTTTGTGCTTTGTCCAAGTCCAGAGTCCAGAGCTGGAGGTCTGAGTGGTTGAATTCCTCCTTAGTTCCTTAAGTTGGTTGCGTTGCTGGTGTTGCAGTTAAGTTAGCAGTTGATGCTAACTTGAGGCTCGTCACTAGCAGGAAACAGCAGGGAGATGAAGCATCAAGTCTGCTGGCATTCAGCTTGTCCTTTCAAAAAAATCTTGGGCAGGACCTTGCGTCACTATCATGGGAAGAGCAAAGAGTTTCAAAGGAATTCAGGGCCATTCAGGGCCAACCTCTTAGTTAGGAGAGCTAATCCAAAGGAGGCATCAGAGGATCCAGGAACCAAGAGCAAGGGGCCCAAACAGGCATGATGGAAGTGAGAACCTCAGGAAATGAGAGAGTGGACGAACAGAGGTTTTTGTAGACCTGGGTCACATGTCATACAGTGACCAATCACAGCTGGACATACAGTTTGTGGTTGTCTTCTCATATGTATAAAGCTGAGCATTGTGGGGAGCTGAGTTCAAAGGGCCCTCCTTTGTCTGTGGAACAAAGGAGCATGTTTTCCTGTCCCTTTTTAAATGGGCTGTCATCATCATCCGTGTAATTGCAGTCCATTACTAAAAACAAAATTTGCAATTTAATGGGTTATTGTGGATTAAGGTAATGATCGTGTGGGTTTGTTTGTTTTTCAGGTTTAGTACCTCCCGACAGACCCTAACCTGGGTCCCTGACTCATTTTTCTCCAGGTTAGTCAGCAACACACACACCCACACATGCACATTTCCAGAGACAACCTCCATGTAAAATGTTAGGAATAGGACTGAAATGATTCCTCCAATAATTCGAGTACCTCGATGACAAAAAATGATTGAGGAACTTCCTCTGCCTCGAGGAATCATTTATTTTTTACAGAGAATGGTATTTAGCCTGAGTACTTTTAATAGAGACAGTGCATTTAAGCCTCGCCCACTCTGGAGGGGAAAACAATTAAGAGCTCAATTGACTTTGTATTGTGTGAAGGTGTCTCTAGTCACTCTCTCCATGTGGCAGCAAACATAAAAAATGCCCAAAAGCTGCTGTGTGGTAGGGTGATCTACTAACAGAGTAAAGAACTCTGATCTTTTTATAAGTTTATAAGCTGCTGAACAAAAAACTAGCCTTTAAAATGCGACTCCACCAGCAGTTGAAGCCTATAGCAGCATAGCTAAGGAGTAAATGAACTCTCATGTAGGAAAGTTTTAAGCCTGGTCTTGAAAATTGCTAAAGGCAGAAGGATTTTAAATTGATGATTTACAGTAGTCCAACCTAGAAGTTACAAATGCATGGACTAGTTTTTCTGCATCATCCTGAGAGAGGATGTTTCTGATTTTCCTAATGTTTCTTAGGTGGAAGAAAGCTGCCCTACTAACTTGTTTTATGTGAGGGACAAAGGACATGTTCTGGTCAAAGGTTACTCCAAGGTTTCTTACAGTGGAGCTGGAAGCCAAAGTAATGCCATCCAGACTGATTAAATGATTAGATAGTGTTTCTCTGATGTGCTTAGTGCCGAGTACAATAACTTCTGTTTTGTCAGCATTAAGGAGTAAAAAATTTTGGGTCATCCAGACTTGTATGTCTTCAAGACATGTCTGCAGTTTCACTATCTGACTAACTTCATTTGGCTCCAATGATAAGTACAGCTGAGTGTCGTCTGCATAGCAGTGGAAATTGATGCTGTGTTTCCTGATAATGTTGCCTAGAGGAAGCAGATAAAGCGTAAAGATGAGTGGTCCAAGTACCGAACCCCGTGGGACTCCATGACTGACTACAGTGCATGAGGAGGAGCTGTTGTTAACATGAACAAACTGATGTCTATCTGATAAGTAGGATTTGAACCACCTTAGTGCAGTTCCTTTAATTCCAATTTCATGTTCCAGTCTCTGCCATAAAATATAATGATCTACTGGGTACTGGGTCTAATAGACAGGTTGATGATCTGGATGATGAAACTATAGAAGCTACCTTCACTCACTTTCGCTCACTTTCTACATCTACATGTATATTGAAATCTCCCAGAATAATGATTTTATCTGTACTGAGTACTAACTCTGATATAAACTCAGAAAACTCTGATAGGAATTCTGAGTGTGGACCAGGTGGACGGTACACTGTAACTAACAGAACTGGTTTTTCACCTTTCCAGTCTGAGTGGGAAAGACTAAGAGTGAGGCTTTCAAAAGACCTGCAGCCAGATTTTGGTCTAGGGTTGATTAATAGGCTTGACTGAAATATTGCAGCCACCCCCCCTCCTCGACCTGTGGTACGAGGGATATGAAAGTTAACATGAGTTGGGGGTGTAGCTTCATTAATGCTAACATACTCACCCTGCTGCAGCCACGTTTCAGTTATACAAAATAAATCAATATGATGATCAGCTATGAGATCATTGACTAGTAGAGATTTTGATGATAATGAGTGAATATTCAACAGTCCACATTTGATCGAAGTGTTATTTGAGACTGACTTTGTGGCTGTTTTTATTTCAGTTAAGTTTTTGTTTTTAGCTCTTTTTCTGTTAAATTTGGGTTTATTAACTTTTCTAAATTTAGGTGGTCGGGGGACAGACACAGTTTCTATAGACCTAAACATAGACAGGGACTTTATTCTATTCTCGGCAGGTGACCGCTCTGTCTGAGGCGCAGAGGAGCATGTTAAACTGCGGCTCTGCCTCCTGGTTTCGACCTGGGATTGTCAGGGTTTTGGATTTCTAATAAAATGGGCCAAATTCCTAGATACAAGAGCAGCCCCATCCAAGATGGACACCATCTCTCCTAATCAGACCAGGTCTCTCCCAGAAAGGCTTCCAGTTATCTATGTAGCCCACGTTGTTTTCGGGACACCACCCTGACAGCCAGCGGTTAAATGATGACATGTGGCTGTACATGTCATCACTAGTCCGATTGGGGAGGGGGCCGGAGAAAACTACAGTGCCCGACATCATTTTAGCAAAAATACACACCGATACCACATAAATTTGTTTTACTTCTGACTGGCGAAGTTGGGTGTTGTTACTGCCAACTCGAATAACAATTTTACCATATTTACATTTCCCCTAAGCCAGCAGTTTCAGATAAGACTGGATGTCACCTGCTTTGGCACCTGGGATACACTTCACTATGGCCGCCAGTGTCGCTAACTTCACGTTCCTCAGAATAGAATCACCAATCACTGGAGTCGGCTTTTCAGCAGGTGTGTCGTTGAGTGGAGAGAACCTGTTGGAAACGTGAACTGGTCGGTGGTGAACTGGGGGCTGCTGCCTACGACTATGCCTTTTGTCTCGGACAGTCACCCTGCCGCCCTGACTTGATCCCGGCAGCTCAGGAGCCACTGGGGGGGAAGAAACTCTCTCAGCTGCCGTAGGAGCTGGTCTAGGTCGGCCCGCACTGGCTACAGGGGGGAGGCTAACTACATTAGCATAAGCTGGGCTAGCTAAGGTGCGGACCTAATTTTCGCCTCCATTTCTACCATCATCCTGCATCTATGAATAGCTACACATGAGGCACACAGAACAGGAGAGGAGAGGAGAGGTAGAAGGAGAAAGAGAGAGTGGAGAGAGAACTAGAGGACATTGCTAATCGGGTAGTTTGATTAGTGGAGCAGCAGAATCGGTTATAAGCTTTGGAAAGGGGAGAGATATTGAGTTTTATACCAGTGTTAGTGTGACAACAACTTGCTGTCAGATTGATCAAGTGAGTAGGAAAGAAAAGCAGAAGAATAGTAGAGACAACACACAAGGTGACACAGAACACAACCACCAGTGACTGTAAATGGCGTAACACGCACACCGCTTAAAAGAGTCAATTTGAAACGCACCCTGTACACCCTGTATTAAAGAAGACACAATTTAACAAACCTGAGAAAACTCGAATAGGGCAGGCCATGGAGCTTTGAAGTCAACCACAGGTGGTTTCTTAAGGATTTTTCTCACTTTAATGCAGTGAGGTTTTCGACATCTTGTCATTGATGACTTTGGAGTTGTCCCTCTTGTACTCGTAAGGAGGAAGCTCCACTCTCTCTTTATCAAGGGTTTCATTAGTTTCACCTTTTCACATTTTTTTTTCTGTCAGCAGCTGGTTTTCTTTACATTTAACTCTGGTAGTCCAAGGTGTCTGACCTTTGCTCTGTAATATCCCATCTTGTCCTTAAGGCTGTTGTGCCAACCATTATTATATACTAAAGACTTAAATTAAAAATAAAAACTAATTTAAGATTTTAGCGTTGGCAATTTTTTGTACCATCCCTCTCATTGAAATGACCCCAGTCAGCAAATGAATGAAATCAACGCAGTCTTGTCAGGTACACAAAACATTAAATCATAAAAGCATGGAGTGTACAAGAAAATGACCAGACTATATGTGTAATGAGAACCCAAAATCTCACTTGTAAATAGGAACTAATAGGTAAGCGCAATATATTGGCTGAACATCAATATCCATGTGAAAGTCATTTTAAACAATAACTAATAACAGTGAATTGAGGAATCAGGAGCAACTGAATACATGTCAATACTGTATAACTATCTGATCTTGTGACAAGGTGATGAATAGTAATTGCTCAACAGTGTATTGCGCAAGAGAGTCGGAGTTTGTTAATTCCTTGAACTCAAGGACAGTCACTTGTCTTGTGGATTCTAGTTCAAAACCCCTCAAATGCTCACTATACCATGAATGTAGACACTTGACAGCAATTACAGGCTGATCATTCACAATGAAGATCAGACTTAGTTTGACAAAGTCTGGAAGATCATTCCAACTGAGTAACTGGTGCCTTAGCAAGTCATTGTATTGGCCACTTGAACATGTCTTTCCAGGGAACTTTCTTTGCACTGCTTCTTGTATGCTTTCCTTGAGGACATCCACAGGCACTGTGGATAGATTTGAGACGCTGAGGGGAGGTTTGAGAATGCCTTTGCCATGTAGGTTACAAGCCAGCATGAACTGATACTTAATAGCAAGAGACAACAGCTGGTATATCGAATAACTTGCTTTAAGAAACTTAGGCTGTTGATGTTTAGGCAACATTTTGACACATTTCACCTTAAGAAACTGTTTGATTTCAGTTAAGTTTTTGTTTTTAGCTCCTCTTCTGTTTAGGTTTAAAAGAACAGTTATTCAGCAGGGTTTCTTGGGCTAATTGTTCTTCATGCTCATAAGCAATGTGTAAGGTGGACACTGTTGATGTCTGTTACATGTTTGTGCTGATGATATTTGGATGCTTGTGTTTTTGTCTTTAGTCTGCTGAGCGGCCGCATCTCAACTCTGAAGGATGAAACTGGGGCTGTGAGTGCGACACTTCTGTTTTCATCTGTCTGTTTAAGTAGCAATGTATTGATCATCTAATTGCAGTCTTATTATCATCGTCATCGTGGGGCTATAACAACTGCACGTCCTCATCTCGTGCCATAGATCTTCATTGACAGGGACCCCACTCTCTTTGCTCCAATCCTCAACTTCATGAGGACCAAGGAGCTGTACCCCCGCTCCATCAACGTGCACATGCTCATGCATGAAGCTGAGTTCTATGGCATCACACCACTAGGTGAGATACTGAATGACAGTAAAGGCCTCACTGAATTTTTCCATTCATGTGATACAGTTTCTCCAATTGTCCAGTATTTATCATGTTTATTTCATTTATCGTATTCACTAATAGATACTTAAAGTCCCCCTAACCCAAATATTTAAAATGTGTGAAAATGATCTGCTGTGACTATTTTTTGATTGAAATTGCTTTCCCACAATTTTTTTTTAATATAGCTCTCAAAGAGGCTAAAAACACATCCACTATTGCTTCCTCATTGGAAAAAAAAAAAAAAAAAAAAAAAAAAAAAAAATCCAGGTTTTATGAATATTCATGAGTATGCAAATGACCAGACTTGCGCCCGCCCACTGCTGCTGCCTGATCTGGGTGCTCAATGCTCTAACAGCGGTGCGTTGTGTCAGCTGTCAACTGCCGTTGCAACCCCAGGAAGAACGCTTGGAAAAGCATCATGCTTCAAGATGAGCTTCGTGGCGAAACCCATCCGTTTTTGCTCCAGGTTCAAGAAGCAGCTGTCCTCAAAATGCTTGCTGCAGACCCATGTTTTAGCTGGAATGTTTTCGAGGACATTATCACTCCAAATAAATTGCAACCATTTCTCCCGTGTGTTATGATCCTTTGGTAAAAGATGAAGGCTGGTATCACGATTAGCCTCTCCACGCCCAAACACAGAGCAAGCGTTCGCCATCGCTTTCTGTTTTATGTTGCTCCCGCATTCCAGTCTTGGCATATATTATGTAAATGAACTGGGAAAGAAAATCCACGGAATTGGTTGCTAGGATTTGGGATGTATGAAATCCAACTGAGGAGCTGAAAAACCGAATCCAACTTTTTCAGATCTGGTTTTGAAACTGCATTTTCAAGTCTAAAATGCTCAGTTATGGCACACACTAGAGACTTTGCAGCTGAAATTGCTTGTAGCAGAATCCAAACACTGCATAAGCACGTTAATAATTTGAAAAACTCAATTTTTGGGTTAGATATTAAATCACATCACAGTTTCAATGTAATGTAATGTGAGTTTCCAGTAAGTATGTTTCCAGTTTACTGGTGGAACAGGTTATTCTTATATTATACTGTTATTACAATATGACAATATACTATAACGACTGATGGACATGGATATTGCTTGACACCATGCAGACCATCTTATGAAATATGAATTAAAAAATTAAAATGTTGTCAAACCATTGAAGCTAGATTAAATTAGACTTGTCAAAAAATGACAGCCATTTGTTCTAAGCGGACCAAAAAATGATAGCCAATCGACCCTAAAGTCATAAATGAAATTTAATCGAGGATCTGGAGAATCATGACCCCCCGAGCATAGTTCAGGGGAAAAGTTGTGTATTTGAAGCTTTGACAGAGAATTCTCAGTGTTAAATTCCTGTTTCCATGGAGACTATTGCTGCCTTTATACCATATACATTTGGGAAACCAGCAAGTTTCTTGTGCAACTGTTTTTATCGAAAGGAAACTTGAGACATCCTATTTATTCATTCTGCAATGAAAGTTAAGACAAATAAAATGCTATTTTTGTTTGTTTTAGAGCCATTTTAAAATAATATTGTGGATCAAAATAATTTTAGCTCAAGATAACTGTGACATGAAATTTTCATATGGTCTCATGACACCCCTCTGTTTCCTTTGTCTTCCATGTGAATGGAACAGTTCGGAAGTTACAACTGTGTGATGAACTTGACCGATCTTCATGCGGAAACGTGCTGTTCAATGGCTACCTGCCTCCACCAGGTACACTGCTGTCTCTTCTCAACACAGTGATCCACCAGATGGCAATTACAGACTGAACCAGAATAAAGTTTCTCATTCAGGACCACCTCTGACATTAGTTTCTGCACCGGAATTTCCTAAATATTTGCATTAGCACAGATGTAGCGCATTGGTAGTCTTGCTGTATAGAGGTTTATACAGCACCCAGCTGAGGGGAACTCAATATCAGGGTCCTTAATCAGAGACCCAGATAATTTCAGCTTAATTTCCTGTCTGTGTCATTGCAGTCTACCCAGCAAAGCGTCGTAACCGCCACAGCGTAGCGGGATCGCAGCTCATAGGTGGCCGAGTCATGCCTCCAGAGAGAGCACCAGTCAGACGGAGCAACACCATGCCCCCAAACCTGGGGAACTCTGGGATGCTGGGCAGGGCAAGCACAGAAGAAAGGTCTTGTGGTGGTAAGGAAATGCGCACATGCTTAAAATGAAGTCTCTGGATTGGAAAATAGTAGCAGATTCTAAAATATTTTGAGGGCAATTTAGTATTTGCTAATGTATATCCATCTGTACACAGGTCAGTCTTCAGACTCTGGGATGGTTCGGATCATCTGTGGTCATCATAACTGGATCGCTGTGGCCTATGCACAGTTTGTTGTCTGCTACAGGTCATCAGTGTGGCTGGGTTGTCTTCAACTTTTGAGTCTGTGTGTAACTGTAGCAAAATGTGCTCCAAAAGCCACCGATTGTAGCAAAAACATCCACCTAGGTTGTTTGAACAACTTTTCCATGTTATATTATAGTGTTGAGCATTTCCTCATTCACTGAAGTGATTTTGGTCTCTTTCTTATTTTTCTCTCAGAAGAAGGGGGCAGAGAAAGACCCGCTGATGTCAATGTGACAGTAACATGATGACAAATGAAGAGCCATTGCAATTTTTTCAGAAAAAATAGAATGGATGGATTAATAATACTTCACAACTGTTTTTTGGGCAATTTAAAGTCCCCTCTCAGTGTACCTTGATTGGGAATCAAAGAAAATAATTTCATGCAGTTGAATTTCTTATTATTTAAATATTATCTTAAATATAAAATATAAACAACAGCAAAAAAAATAAATAGTAAACATAAACTTTTTTAATTCTGCTTTGCACAAGCTGCAAATTACTTTTGACTTGACTAATGAGCTATTATGGAGGAAACAAAATCATTTCACCATGACATTTGCAGCGTCAGGAAACAGGAAGCTGCTAATGTCTAAACAGCAAGTTACGGGTGCAGCAATGGGACAAAATAGCAGCACGCAATGAATGCATTACTTTTTATTTTTTATGCATTAATCTTCCTTTTTTTATTGATTGCAACTGACGCATTAACGTTGACAGCCCTAGTATCCTACTTGAATGTTCAATGTCCAAGGGCTGTCTACATTTTATGTAGATTGGGAGTAGAATACAAAAAGCAAGTGTAAACATAGAGGCATACCTTCGTTTCTAATTTGCCTCTTTTGTCTTTTGGCAGGGTGAAGGAATCGACTGGTTGGCAACAAGTCTTCACCTCTCCCCGCCTGGACTGGGTTATTGACAGAGTCGCGCTCAACGCTAAGGTGATGGGTGGCTCGTTGGGAGACAACGACAAGATGGTGGCAGTTGCTTCTGTGACAGAGATCATCCTGTGGGCCATCTGCCCAGATGGCAATGGGAATGAAATTGGTATGAGGTCATTAGGCTGGGCTGCAACAGTCAAAACTAACTAATAACTAATGTGACTGACTGAGGTGAGGTGCTACAATCTGCAGTGTTTGTAACTTAGTATGTTGTCTCTAGATTTAGACAACAAATCAGTACTACAAATCAGCTGGACTGGATGGATGCCAGCAAGGGCCTTGTAACTATGCATTTTGTTAAAGACAGAGTACTGATGCTGCTCAAGAAGTGCAGGGAGCAATGTAGTGCTTCCACTACCCTTAGCCATTAAGGCGTTTAGACTGTATTTTTCCCAGTATAATTATTAATATAGGAAGCAGGGGGCTAAGTGAACATTTGACGCAAAGAGGCAGATGTTTAGCAGGATCGGGACTGAGGGAGAGATATTATCTGTAATGAAGTTTTGAACTAACCATCCTCACCACCCTACTCGACAGTTGAGGGTGGAACTTTAATTTGAAGGGGACATAAGCAAAAGGCAGATGAAGCGATCTCGCTGTCATTGATTTTAGCATCAGAGTAACGCACTTGTAGGAATCTTTGTGCAAGGTTATGAAGACTTATTGATTTCATATCTATTGTTTTTATTTTTGGACAATAAACGGATCATCTGAGAAGCACAATTGCTCAATGGATGCTGCTTGTGGTAAAAATGTAAATAACATTTCAAGGAAGTTAAAAGGAAATGTCTTGGAGGATTTTTTGCTGCTGCAATAAGTAAAGACCTGCTCGTATTACCTTCTGCAGCTGAAATAAATAAATACATTTCTTGAGGATTCAGAAGGAGGCTGTAATCTGTGTTAGGATTTAACCACAAGAGGTTCAGAGATGTACTAGGTTATTACTTAGTTTTTTTAATTACAAAGTAATGATTTGCCTTAGTTCTAAATTGTGCTCTTAGACGTAGCACGTAAAGGTGAAACCTTTCCTGAGAAGACAAATCTAATTTAACTTGTTGGTTTCTCCTGCAGGTGTCTTCAGTCTGAATGTCCCTGTAGAGGCGCTCTTCTTCGTTGGTAACCAGCTGATTGCCACCAGCCACACAGGGAAGGTTGGAGTTTGGAATGCTGTCACAAAACACTGGCAGGTGAGCCAGAATTCGGGGTCAAATAATTTTGTTCAGTTCAGTACAATAATCCCTGACTGTAACATTCTATAGTTCAGAACGTTTTAGCTATGGGGTTTAGAGGACAATGGGTTCTGTTGTCTCTTTGCAGAACCAAGACGTGGTTCCCATAAGCAGCTATGACACCGCTGGCTCCTTCCTCATTCTTGGCTGCAACAATGGATCAATCTACTACATAGGTAAAATGAACAATAATTTAGGGCCCACAATGCGAAGGTATATGCTTTTTACCCACAAGAAGAGCTCTAGAGTTTCAGTGTAAGGGATTTGAGACAGTTAATGTTCTGCAGCAGTTTCTCGAAAAGGACAATTGCTTAGATATAGGGCCATTTCTATCTTTGTGGGGGCCCTAGTTTGCCAAACTACAATGCAGAGATTCTTAATCCCTGAGATTACACAGGGACACAACACAAGGGGCCAAAACTCATAGCACACATTAGGTAGACGGCCAAACAAGGAGAAAAAAAAAAATATTGAACAGACTAAAACAAACCAGGTTTTGAATGAAATTATGAATTGAAACAGAATCCTATATTTTGCCCCCCACAACAAATAATTGTGCTCCACAAGCAAGACACATTTTGTGCACCATTGGAAACATCTACAGATGCCTGATTGGTGTGTCATCAGAGAAGCTGAAATTGGGTTCTTGCAGGTACCCGACAGCTGTTGCACTGCATTATGAGATTTGTAGTATGCATGTTAGGGCACCTCATACTGCCAGGCCAGTGAAAATTTGACAATTGAAACGATCTCGCAGGAAGTGGACTGCAGGCCTTGAGTTTGACACGTGCCTTAGATGAGCCACAGTGAAGTCACAGCTTATTGCTGTAGTTTATTTATTCTTATATCTACATTTATTCTTAAACTTAAAAGGGATAAACAAAATTAAACCCACCCGAATCAGGTCATGTTCAAAGCTGGCCGCAAACGTTAGGGTTAGGTCAAGAGTCAGCTGCGATCACCAACGCACCAAAAGAGGACTCTTTTCCCAGTAGGGGGTGTCACATCTTCTGTGTCACTCAGTTATAACAGGTAACTAGAAAGTTCCTTCACAGATATTTCGAAAGTGCCTCGGGGGGCTGTTGCCGGGTGTTTAGTGTTGAGAAATGTTAACAATGTAATTAAAATTTTGAGTGAAGAAAGCTTACAGGCAGCGGGTCCTCTCCGGTCTGGCCTGATAAAATTAAAAAATAAGAAATAAAAACAAGGATCTTGTGATTAAATGTTGAGTGATGTAGTGGTTATAATTAAAATTGATTAAGAAATGCAAAAAAAAAAAAAAAATCAATGCCGCTGCTGTGCTCCCAAGTCCTGACTGACACAAACTTGAACCAGGCTGCTGGACCTACTAATGTGTTTAGTGGAGCCCTACTTGCCCATATATTTCAGACAGACATGTGACAATATTGCAGATTGAATAATGTTACGACTTAAACTAGCATCTTCACTAAGGCAACAGTTGCTGAGGATCATGGGTAAGCGTATGAAGGCCTATGTATGTAACCACCATTGATTTCTCAGAATCTGAGAATAAATAGTTAACACTGCTGGCCAAGAAGTCATCATTGTTATAACTCGCTGTTGTTCCCTATAGCCTAAAGCTATAGAGAACAACAGTGCAGGCCCAGAGGCACTAATAAGTAAGAATACATCAAATCAAATCAGATTTATTTGTATAATCATAACAAAGTTACATCAAGACACTTAACATATAGAACAGGTCTAGACCAAACTATTTATAAAATTATTTAAAGAGACCCAACAGATCCCCTGATGAGCAAGCACTTGGTGACAGTGGCAAAGAAAAACTTCCTTTAAGAGGCAGAAACCTCGAGCAGAACCATGCTCGGGGAGGGGGGGGGGCGCCATCTGCCTCGACCGGTTAGGTTGAGAGAGAGAGCAAGAGGCACAGGGGGGTAGTGTAGGGAGAGAATGAGAGCAGGAGAGGGGGATATTCAAACAGGTGTAGGCAGGAACATGTTGCTGCATGAAGTTAATGGAGATCAGCTGTAGTACAGAATTCATGAAGATATGGGGGCAGCAGGTGTTGCAGGAACATGGGATGGTGATGAGTCACCACCTGTCTAGGATGAGGACAGGGAGAGAGAGGAGAGGAACTGGGAGAGACAGAGACTTCAGGGAAACATGGTTAGTTAATGCAGTACACATGCTTAGAACTGGGAGAAATATGGATTTCTGAAAAGCATGGTTCATGAGAAGCAATAAGAAACTCAAGCAATAACAGTAGTGACTGAGCAGGCCCCGAAGCACTAATGAAGAGAAAATTAAGAATAAGAAATTCAAGCAATAACAATTGTGGCATGAATGATAATTCTCCTTAGATGAGCCTGACCAGTCATCATAGGGGGCTCCCTAGTGTTTTGGTGTGCCCTATGCACAGCCTGCTCAGAAAAGTGTGAAGTGAAATCAAAGTGGGCCAGAGTATCTTGAAACTACATGTCTTTTTAGACTTTTTAGGATCTGCATGATGGATTTATAACAAGTGATAACCTCAGGTTTACATAATAATGTAAAGGATGCGTTGATATGAAACAAAGAAAAGAGGAAACTGAATATATTGAAGACCACCTGAGCTGTTTCCCAGAATCATGATTTATGTGAGGGCAGCACTGCGGTATAGTGGTTAGCACTTTTGCCTTACAGCAGTAATGTCATTGGTTTGATTCCCAGGACTGGGGGCTTTCTGTGTGGAGTTTGTATGTTCTCCCCATGTCAACATGGGTTTCCTCACACAGTCCAAAGACATGCAGGTTTAGGTTAATTGGTGACTCTAAATTTCCTGTTGATCTGAGTGTGAGTGGTTGCTCGGCTTTCAGGGTGCACCCTGCCCTCGCCCAATGTGAACTGGGATTGGCTCGAGCACCTTCTGTGATAAGCGGTAGAAGATGAACGAATGAACGATTTGTGTAAAACATGTCAAATTGTTTACACTCTTTATTCGTTAGTTATATAATTATTAAAATGAGTTAGAATTGATGACAAATAAATGTGTGTTTGAATAAAGAACTGCTTTTGTTTGTTTTGTTTTGTGTGTTTGTCAGATGTTCAGAAGTTTCCTCTAAGAATGAAAGATAATGATCTACTGGTGACAGAGCTGTACAGAGACCCAACGGAGGACGCCATCACTGCCCTCAGTGTCTACCTCACTCCCAAAACTAGTATGGAACAACACTGCTGTTCTTTGTCGTTGATGCTGCAATTTTTGTTTGAATGATTAATCAAAAATATTAAAGAAATTAATATATGGCCAAGAGTAATATCTAAGTCACAGAGCCTTCAGTTCTTTGGTCAAAAGAAAAAAATCAGACAGGGTTTCAAACCATCATACTTTTTGGTAGCACCCTTAATTTGTTCATGATTCACCTAATTAAAATTTTTGAGGCTGCTTTTGTAGCTCATTAGTCAGTAAACCACTTTTAACAAGCAGTATGACAACAAATAAATAAACAAGTTGAATTAAATAGGTCTCACTTCTTATTAAAGATTAACCAACATGGGTTTTTTCTATTACTGATGGCGATGTTTAGAGGTCAGGGTTGATAGAGCTGGATGCACAACATTTCTGAACTCAACATCATCATCGATTGAACACTGACTTGAACCATAAAGTTAGCCAAACAAATCAATAAACTGACCAAGTATTCAATATATAAAACAGGTAATGTAAAAAACAAACAAACCCTGTAACTTATCAAGCAGAATTTTTCAAGTTTGTTGGAACTTAAGTGTAAACTTAAATATACATCTAATTAAAATAAATACAACTTTATAAATAATCGGAAATTGAAACATACTAAATATATAAAAAATAAATAATAATAGTGCTGCAAACACACTAGCAGCCAGCAACATTTGTCTTTGGTTTCATGAAAATGAATATGACACTTGACACAGAACATCTAATATGCATTCCAACTTTCTGCATTCTTCTCATGCAGCACAATCCACCGCACAATATTTGCCATTTGGTCGACCTCTACTTTTTATTAGTCTCCTGTAAATAGTGAAACTTGGTTAGGGTTAGGACTTTGCACTCACCTGGGATTCCATCTGATTAGGTGACAGCGGAAACTGGATTGAGATTGCATACGGGACCAGCTCTGGGACGGTTAGAGTCATTGTTCAGCATCCCGAGACTGTCGGTTCAGGGCCTCAACTCTTCCAAACCTTCTCTGTCCACCGCAGCCCCGTAACCAAGATCATGCTGTCCGAGAAACACCTTATCTCAGGTACGAGTCTGAGACACCAGCAAACTGCACTCACTGCGTCAAGTATGTCATCGTCAGGATTTCTCTTCTGTCCATTCACTGGTTATGATGTTTGTTTTTCCTTTAGTTTGTGCAGACAACAATCATGTCCGGACTTGGACTGTAACTCGGTTCAGAGGGATGATCTCCACCCAGCCGGGATCCACGCCGCTCACCTCCTTCAAGATCCTAAGCCTGGATGACGTTGACGGACATGGAGGCTGCAGCGCTGGAACAGAAATCGGTAACATGCAAAACATGCAACCACATGGGTTAGAGAGGTTTCAAGTGTCATTCCCAATCGCAATCGCTCCCAATTTCCTTTCTTATGGATGAAACTATGGGATTGAGCTTGATATCTCCAGTTATCAGCAACCTGCTAACTATTAAACTCTGACAATGTAAAAAAAATCCAAAGACCTGGTCAGTCTACGTATGTGCAATGAGCACATTAAAATGTGCAATTCTATGGGTGTAAAAAACGTTGCCCTCTTCTTCCCCGTTGCCATGGTGACTCGTCAAATTGGGGCTCCATTGATGCTGTCTTTATAGTTGTGGTGTGATGCTTAATTCCTGGTGAAACTACTTCGAGTTGTTCAAACTAACTGACATCAGCTGTTCTAGAACCGAAAACTCAGAGTAGATCAACTCAGAGTTCAGGGTTAGACTCAGAGGTTGTTGAACCTGCCTTGTGAAACAGACCCCTGGAGTGTAGTGGAACCACCATCTCCAGTTGTGTTTTTTGCCTCTCTGAATCCTTTCAAAAATCTGATTTTGTCCAGCCTCTGATGCTGTGGGTTTGGAAACGGTCTTAACGAATTAAGGAGGAATGAGTCATCGTAATAAACAGACACTTCCCATTTCTAAACTGTTTAGGTACAAAAGCCCAGTATATTAAGGATGTGAACAAAAAATTAAATGAACAAAATGTAATTTTTCATCCATCATCCAATGAAACCAGAATTGATCTTTTTAGAACAAAACACAAGATACAGTGTGCTGCGATTTGGGAGAAGTGGCCCTGTAAATGTCTATTGTCTCAAAAATAAAAAGCTTCTTAGTCACTGTGATGCAGTTTTTAGCCATCAGAGGTCTGAATAGGAATCTAGGTGTAACTGTGAGTTACAGAAACCTACGTTTTGCTCTGTGCCAGCTGCTAAACAATTGTTGGTTTCTTGCTTTTTGCATGAACTTGACTTTTATATAATTAACTATAGTTAAACTTTTTCTCCTGCCTTTTTGCTACATGATCTGTTGGATGTAAATCGTTTGGAGTTGGATTACTAGAGTAAGGAATTTTCTTCTTGTCTCAGGGTTCACATGCGTTTCTGGTTTCAGGTCCATATGGAGAGAGAGATGACCAACAGGTTTTTATTCAGAGAGTTGTCCCAGACACTGATAAACTGTACGTTAGACTGTCATCAAATGGAAAGAGGTAAGTGAATTGTTCTCACATTTCACTGCACCTCACTCAGATGTATTAGAAGCTGTGAGACTTAATGCTCCATCTTGTCATCCTGCCAGAATCAGAAGCTTTTTTTTTTTATTTTTTTAAATTGTCATTAAACAAACACTGAGACAACAACATTACATTTACACTCTGAGGGAGGCCCCCAAACACACACACTGCCTGCCAGCTACTGCCACCCTTACATACGCCGCCATACAAATCAAATCAAATCAGATTTATTTGTATTGCGCCAAATCGTAACAAAGTTACATCAAGGCACTTTACATATAGAGCAGGTCTAGACCAAACTCTTTATAAATTTATTTAAAGAGACCCAACAGATCCCCCGATGAGCAAGCACTTGGACAACAGTGGCAAGGAAAAACTTCCTTTAAGAGGCAGAAACCTCGAGCAGAACCAGGCTCAGGGGGGGCGGCCATCTGCCTCGACCGGTTGGGTTGAGAGTGGGAGAGAGTGGGGGAGAGAGAGGGAGAGAGAGAGAGAGACAGGCAGGCAGGCATTGGAGGGGGGGGTTGTTGCATGAAGTTAATGGAGTTGAGCTGTAATACAGAATTCATGCTATATGGGACCAGCAGGTGTTGCAGGAACATGGGATGGCGATGAATCACCACCTGCAGGATGAGGACAGGGAGAGAGAGGGGAGGAACTGGGAGAGACAGAGACTTTGGCAGAACATGGTTAGTAAATGCAGTATAAATGCTTAGAACTCATAGTTCCTTACTGTCCTAGCAGGCCACTCCTGCTGAAACTGTTTTTTTTTTTTTAGGAAGGATGGTTTTTATCAGCGCATGCAAGGAGGGAGTTAGAGAGAGAGAGAGAGAGAGAGAGAGAGAAAGAAAGAGAGAGAGAGAGAGAGAGAGAGAGAGAGAGAGAGAGAGAGAGAGAGAGAGAGAGAGAGAGAGAGAGAGAGAGAGAGAGAGAGAGAGAGAGAGAGAGAGAGAGAGAGAGAGAGAGAGAGAGAGAGAGAGAGAAGCTCAGTCCTTCCCCCAGCAGCCTAGGCCTATAGCAGCATACCTAAAGAGTAGAGGACTTTTTAACTGTACGCTCTGTCATACAGGAAAGTTTTAAGCCTGGTCTTGAAAGTTACTAAAGAGTCCGCCCCCCGGACCGATGCTGGGAGTTGGTTCCATAGAAGAGGAGCCTGATAACTGAACGATCTGCCTCCAGATTTACTCTTGGAGACTCTAGGAACCACAAGTAAACCTCCATCTAGAGAGCGGAGTGGCCTGCTAGGACAGTAAGGAACTATGAGCTCTCTGAGATACGATGGAGCTTGGCCATTAAGAGCTTTATACGTTAAAAGAAGATTTTCAATTCTATACTCTATATTTTACTGGCAGCCAATGAAGAGCAGCTAACACGGGAGAGATGTGATCTCTCTTCCTAGTTCCTGTTAATATTCGTGCAGCAGCTTTCTGAATTAACTGAAGGCCTTTTAGAGATTTGTTTGGACATCCAGGTAGTAATGAGTTACAGTAGTCCAGCCTAGAAGTTACAAATGCATGGACTAGTTTTTCTGCATCATCCTGAGAAAGGATGTTTCTGATTTTCCTAATGTTTCTCAGGTGGAAGAAAGCTGCCCGACTAACTTGTTTTATGTGAGGGACAAAGGACATGTCCTGGTCAAAAATTACTCCAAGGTTTCTTACAGTGGAGCTGGAAGCCAAAGTAATGCCGTCCAGACTGATGAGATGATTAGATAGTATTTTTCTGAGGTGCTTAGGACCGAGTACAATAACTTCTGTTTTGTCAGAGTTGAGAAGTAAAAAATTTCCAGTCATCCAGACTTTTATGTCTTCAAGACATGCCTGCAATCTGACTATCTGACTGACTTCATTGATAGGTACAGCTGAGTATCATCTGCGTAGCAGTGGAAATTGATGCTGTGTTTCCTGATAATGTTGCCTAGAGAAAGCAGATAAAGCGTAAAGAGGATTGGTCCAAGTACCGAACCCTGCGGGACTCCATGACTGACTACAGTACATGAGGAGGAGCTGTTGTTTACATGAACAAACTGATGTCTATCTGATAAGTAGGATTTGAACCACTTTAGTGCAGTTCCTTTAATTCCAATTTCATGTTCCAGTCTCTGTAGTAAAATATTATGATCTATGGTGTCGAATGCAGCATTAAGATCTAGAAGGAGAAGTATGGAGGCTGATCCATTGTCTAAGGCCATTAGAATGTCATTGGAGACTTTAACCAGCGCTGTTTCTGTGCTATGATGGGCTCTAAATCCTGACTGAAACTCTTCAAACAAACTGTTCCCATCCAGATGCTCATGTAGTTGTTTTGCTACAGCTTTCTCAGTGATTTTAGAAATAAATGGAAGGTTCGATATGGGTCTATAGTTTGCCAAAACATCTGGATCAAGATTAGGCTTTTTAAGTTGGGGTTTGATGACCGCAGTCTTAAGTGCCTGAGGTACATAACCCAGAAATAAAGTCAGATTAACCAAATCTAGAATGAACGGCTCAATTACATAAAAGATCTCTTTAAAGAGGCCAATTGGTACTGGGTCTAATAGACAGGTTGACGGTCTGGATGATGAAACTATAGAAGCTAGCTCTGAGAGATTCAGAGGTGAGAATGATTCCAGATGTAAAAGAGGCGCCGCAGCTGATTCAGCAGTTGCCGTCTTCAGAAGGGGATTTTTATCTAACGTAGGCAAGAGCTGATAAATTCTTTCTCTGATCATGAGAATTTTGTCTGAAAAAAAACTAATAAAATCATTACTGCTTAGAGCTAAGGGGATCACTGGTTCAACTGAGCTATGGCTCTCTGTCAGCCTGGCTACAGTGCTGAAGAGAAACCTCGGGTTGTTCTTGTTTTCTTCTATGAGTGCTGAGTAATATGAACTTCTAGCACTGCGGAGAGCTTTTTTATACGTTTTTAGGCTGTCTTTCCAGGCTCTGTGAGACTCTTCTGACTTACTGGAACGCCAGTTTCTTTCTAATTTCCTTGATGTCTGCTTCAAGGCACGGATTTGGTAACTATACCAGGGAGCCATCCTCCTCAGATTGAATACTTTCTTTTTGAGAGGGGCGGCATTATCGAGATTCGAACGCAGTGTGGCCATAGTGCTAGTCACAAGGTCATCAACCTGCGTATGGGAGAAATCCTCATTTGAATTTAGATATGGCATTGTTGAGAATGATGACCAAATGTTCTCTTTAAATTTAGCCACAGCAGCTTCAGATAAACATCTTCTATAGCTGAATTTATTCCTCAATGCTGTGGAGCCCATTAAAGTAAACTCAAATGTAATAAGGTAATGGTCAGACAGGAGAGAATTTTGGGGAAGAATTGTTAGCTTGTCAATTTCAATGCCATAAGTTAGAACAAGATCAAGGATATGATTGTAAAAGTGTGTGGGTTCATTCACATGCTGGGAAAAGCCAATTGAGTCTAGTAGGGAAAGAAACCCAGAACTAAGGCTGTCGCTTTCTACATCAACATGTATATTGAAATCTGCCAGAAGACACTCATCAGGCATAACATTATGACTACTGACAATAGTGATTATTTCTTCATCGTGGCACCTGTGGGATATTTTGGGGAATAAGCAAACATTTTGTTCTCAAAGTTAACGTGTTAGAAGCAGGAAAAATGACAAGAGTAAGGATTTGAACAAGTTTTCCAAGGGCCAAGATGATGGCTGGACAATTGAGTCAGAGCATCTACAGAACCTTCAGCTCATGTAGGGTGTTCCAGGTCTTCAGTGGTCAATATCAATGAAAAAGTGGTCCAACAGTGGTGAACTGAGGATCATGGGCAGCCAAGGCTCGTCGATATGCGTATGGGGAACAAAGGCTGGCTTGTGTGGAATCAATCCAACAGACGAGATCCTGTTGCTCAAATTCCTGAACAATTGCTGGTTAATATAGAAAGGTGTCAGAATACGCAGTGCATCACGTGTTGCATGTGGAGCAGTATAGCTGCAGACTAGTCAGAGTGTCCATGCTGACCCCTTTGCACTGCTGAAACCACCGGCAATAGGCACTTGAGCATCAAAACCGCACCACATAGGATTGGAAGAAGGTGGCCTGGTCTGATGAATCAATATCGTTTTACGTCACTAGGATGGCCGGGTGCATAGCATATCTGGGAAAGCACATGGCACCAGCATGCACTATGAGAAGAAGGCAGCCTTGGGTCCTCCATCCATGTGGATGACATGGACCACCTACCTGAGCATTCTTGCATACCATGTACACACTTCGATTGAAACATTATTCCCTGATGGCTGTGACCTCTTTTGGCAGGATAATGTGCCACAAAGAAAAAGTAGTTCAGGAATGGTTTGATGAGCACAGCAAGTTTGAGGTGTTGACTTTGCTTCCAAATTGCCCACATCTCAATCCCAACAAGCATCTGTGGAATGTGCTGGACCAATAGTCCAATCCATGGAGGCTCCACCTCTCACTTTACAGGACTTAAAGGATCTGCTGTAGCATCTGGATACCTGATACCACAGCACAGCCTGATCAGTGTATGTGTTGCATATGTGCACAGAAGGTGGAGACATAATAGCAACAAAGTCCTCCAAAGTGGTTTTTCTTTTTTGCAAAAACATAAAAGTGAAGGGACATAGTAACAGAAAAATCTCCCGTGTCCTAGTTTGTCTGTCTATATTTCTGCACTCTCTGTGGAAATGAACAGTGGATGAGATGTATGTTCATGTGGCAGGCTGTGTGAGGTGCGCTCGGTGGATGGCACCTCCATCACAGCTTTCATGGTCCATGAGTGTGAGGGCTCAAGCCGCATAGGTTCTAGGCCACGGCGCTACCTGTTCAGTGGTCACAGCAACGGCAGTATCCAGATGTGGGACCTGACCACTGCAATGGAGATCGCTGGAAAGGTTGACATTAGAGGTCAGTTATTCTGCTGCTTCAGCTGTCGCCATGTATTTTTGACTGTTCTGAGCTGTGTGCTTCAGTCAATCAGTAATGGATTGTGATTGGATGTCTCACAGCACTTGGTGGGCCAACAGAGGAGGAGTTGCTGGAGCTGTTGGACCAGTGTGACCTGGCTCTGACCAGAACACCTGACAGCACACCCAGAGCCTCTACCTGCAGGTACACACACACATGCACAACACTACTTTGGCTGGACCGCAGCTAACAACTGACTTCAGCAGCATGGTTAGTTTTGAATTGACAAACTGACACCCTGAATATCAAGAAAATTGAGCCCCTCAGACAGCATTGACATCATTTAACAAATACTTGTATACGTATCATGACAAACCGCTAAAAAAAGTCAAGGATCTGTAACCTCACTCCAATGGGAAGTTGGTTTCTTTGATTTGAAATTTCAATATTTGGCTGATTTTGCCAATTTCCACGCCTCATGCTCTAACAAACTCCACCTACAATTTTCATCTAAATTACTTCATATTAACCCAGTATCATCTGAAGTCCATGAAGGTTTAAAACTACCAAAATCTTATTGTCATACCTGCTTGGTGTGGCAGCGCATTGTGTTTTTGAGGCTTCACCAGGTTTTGACATAAGAAAAGAAAGTCCTCATAACTCCAGCATACATTTTCCTATCAGGTCTAAATTTACCCGCCCTGTCCCGCCCCGGAACACATCTAGTCAAACTTAGAGCCCCACCTGATGGACACAGGAAGTCGCTCTCAAGAACCACACCTCAAAAGAGATCGAACCTACATTTTTGATCCAACTGACTTCATATTCACTTAAACTCTGAAGATGAAAATCTATCAAAAAAATGTTGTCAGTTATTCCTGCGGGGCGTGGCCCCAACTTCAGTGTTGCCATAAGAGAACTAGTGCTTTTAACGACTGTGTGGTGAATTTGGGGCATATCAAACAGAGTACGGCCTTGACCACATCTGTTTATCAATATGGAGTTACACGCAGGCCGTCACCTATTGGACGCATGAAATCAGCAAGCCTGATAAAGAAATGCAATTTTTATCCAAATTACTTCATATGCACTCAGTTTCTTTTCAAGACTTTGAAGACTAAAAGTTTTCAAAATATATTTTCTTAATTATCCCTGTTGGGTATGGTGATAGCACCGAATTCAGTGTGTCACCATAAAAGAACTCCAGCATACATTGCCCATTGGTCCCATATTCGTCACACGTGATCAGTGTCCACCCCTGAAGATATCTGTCTGTGAGTGGTACACAAAGCACTACCGACTGCACACAGGAATTCAGCACACCAAAAAATCGGATTTACATGATGATTATAGGCTTTTTTTTTTTTTTTTCACATCCTACACTACAACATGACATAATAAGATTGGTGGTAGTTCTCTAGCACCACAGACAGAATCCAAGTTCCATTGTCCAATCTTTGGACACATATTCAGACTCCCACTTTAAACAAGTCTGTGTCAATAGTGACTCAGACTCAGCGTGCCACCCAATCCATTTTCCAGGATATTTACAGGATGTGTCCCCACACTGTGGAACACACTTCCACGTGATGCTGATGGGTGCTGTCTGGCACCACACAGTGGACACTCACAATATGTTGCAAGCATGCTACTCACAACAAAAGTTTTAATGTGTTTGAGTGAGGGCGAGACACTCCAAGTTGCACAAGTGTGCAAGGGCCCGTTCGTCGCTGCTTGCAGCTTTAATTGTTATTGTTATTGATGCTGGCATTTGTTGTTGATGTTGTTGTTATCATCTCATTTAATACTGTCACTTCCTGTCCTCAAGTCTTCACTCCCAGCTCAGCGATGGATTCAAGACAGAGCGTCTCTGTGCTGCAGGAGGACGAGGAGCCGGAGCTTCGAGTTCATCCACTTCGTTGTGTGGTAGCCTCCCCCATCAGGCTCCACCCCCTACGCCACTAACCAAACCTTCCCGAGACCCCAGCCTTGTCGCTGGGCCTGGATCTGGTCCACAGACCCTTGCCTTAGCCAGCCCTGCCTATACCAACAGCCCCACTTCCAGCCCCAACCAGACCGCCAGCCCTCGTTCCCACAAACATCTGGACAGGGACAGAGAGTGGGGGTCTGCCCGCAGGGGGAGCTTTGTAGAGCGCTGCCAGGAGCTTGCAAAGGGTTCAGATGCAGTTGGAGTCTCCGGATTTGGGATCCTAACAGGGTCAGAGGGAATCCGGCGCAGTTTAGCTGTGTGCAGCGAAATAGAGGCCAGATTAAGCCACAGGACTCCCACCACCTTCTCTGTATCACCTGGCCCTCACCATTCACCTGGAATACCGTCATCACTGTCAGCACCACCGTTATCCTCAAATCCATCACCACGCCAGTCCATCCCCACCTGTCCAGCAAGCCCCGCCCCCTCCTTAGTACGTCCAGCCCAATCTCAGACCCTAGTTTCACCTTGCCGCAGCACTGCAGCATATCCTCCCGATCTTCCTGCCTCGCCTGACAGCCTCGGGAGTCCCATTAGCCCCACCAGTAGCCCTATAGCTGGTCCCCCAACCAACCCAAAACCACACATGAACGAGACCAGCTTCTGAATGGCAGGTTACACTGAGAGCGAATTAGAAGAGTCCTGATTGAGAGTTGCAACATGGTTTTTGGCAGGTTTGGGTTAGCAGTTTATACCCAAACAAGGTGCAGGTCTGAGTGAGTAACTGCAAAAGTTGTTTCATGGCAAACAAAATAAAGTCAAAATTAAATCTGACACACCAGGGAAATTGTTGAAAGGTTTTCTAAATTAAGCTGCACTGACCAGTATTTTTTTCATTAGTGAAAAATCAGATGGTGTCACAAAAACAGCTGGTCAATGAATTTAACACTTGAAATAAAAATCTGCCATACGAAACTGAACTTGCACATTTTTAAAGTAAAGAATAATTCATGGCAAGACAAAAAAAAAAAGTAAATATGTGTGTGCTTTGACAGCCATATGTCACAAAGGAAAGATTGCAACTGCATTTCTACTCACTTTCATTGGGTAAATTTTTGTGTACAATGTATTGCGCCTCCTTATACCAGAAAAGAGGCTGATTGCATTACTGGATCACAGCAGAGCTTGTTGTCTGTAAAAACCATACAAAAAGAAAATATCTTTATTCATAATTAAATAAGCTTTGTGGAAACTATTTCTCATCCTCAGCAGTCAGAGATACTGATTATTTTTGGGTTGTTGTCTATTGGACGTTTACCCCATCACTCAAGCTGAATGTGTGTTGGAACAGGTCAGAATTTTCTTTTCTTTTTTTTCCCCCTTATCCAGCACTCAAAGTAAAGCAGATCCACACAAAAAATTGCTGTTGTCCTTTTATGCTTGAAATCAAAGATTTAGATTGTTTAGACACACAACAAGCTGTGGTCCAGTATAGGATATGCAGGACATGATTTTAAGTTAGGAACTAAAATCAAATCCTTGTATTTACAATCCTCAGGCTGTTTTTTCCCCCCATAACAACATTTTCTATATCAACATAAAATGAATCCTTAGATAGGTTGGGCTGCAAAGTATCCACCTGTTATATTCTTTGTTAGCCAGGAAAAGGAGGGCAGAATTTTTGGCTGTATATGAAGTAGCCTTCAACAGTTTTACCGACTGATGGCATCAGGCTTAAACACAGTCTCTGAAAGGTGAGACCCCAAACAGTGGAGTGATTAGACTTTTTTCTGCAGAGGTAGTGGAGACCAAAAATGTGCTAAAAAAGCAGGAGCAGTGGTCCTCTTCCTCTATGTCTTCAGGTGATCAGTGCAGCTTAAACTACTACTGCTTGATGAGTCTAATACAACCTTTCCTGTGATTTTAAAATACATGTATATTTTTTTATAGAAGCCAACATTTTAATTTTAATATGTTTGCAATCCTGCATTTTGTGTTTATCCAAAGAAAGCTGAGTCAGGAGCGACTGGACTTGGTTCACTGTCATGAAGACATTTCACCTCTCTTCCTCAGTTCATGCCTTCTGACTAGGAAATTCTAATTTGTCTGACTAGCTTGTAAGTGGACAGCCTGTCCATGGTTTTTTTTCCCCTTCCTGTCTTCCTGATTTAAATTATTATTAGTCTCTTAGTCTATTAGTCTCACACTGGCTTTGTCTCCTGTGTTGTTGTTTTGTCTGACTGTTTCATAAGTCTCTGTGGGCTCACCTCACTTTAAGCACACATTTCCTTAAGTCATGTTTCCAGCACTAAACCCTCAGTGTGTTTTTTCTACAGTCTATGATGAAAGTGTTTAGAGCCAGTAAACGTTGAAAGTGTCACCTACTTATAGAATGACAAAAATTACTTAAAAGTGTCTGTTTGAGATGAACTTTGAGTCTCTGAGGACGCTTCTAATATTTTTATGAACAGATGTGAGGGATGCATCAGACTTTTTTAACCATGTTTTTATCCACACTGTTTTTCAGACTTTGCATAAAAAAATAAAAGATGGGAAATCTGGAAATCATAACACTGTTGTCATTTATTAAACTCTATGAACTAGTTAAGGGCAACCCTTCTTTAGCCTCACTGGATTAAACCAAAAATTATATCATCGGCAGCTTATTCATTGTTAATATTGATATAAAATATTTTTCTCATTTCAAAGGTAAACGAACCATGAGCAACACAGAAATATCTTCTGCTTCAAATATGGAACACAATTGTAGATTTTATGATGTTACAAAGTGAATCGATGATTACGGAGGTTGTATGGTGAAGGTCTGGTTCCTGATGTGAAGCAGTGTCTTTATAAACAGGAGTGAATTGTAAACTGTTTTAATGTAAGTCAGCAAGCCCAGCTAACTAACTTACTGCTCGTTACATGATGTACAGCTGCTAATACACAGTACATGTGGTTCAGCTTCAGACATGAAAGTGGATTTGGTTTCAGAGTCAAGCCATATGGAAAACCTTCAGGCCTTGGCGTCCAGCATCTCCAGTAGCAGTTTATGGAGGGGGATGCGGTGGTGGTGGTGTAGGCGCAGCAGGGCCTTCACAGCTCGGTCTGCAGTCTGTCGCAGCAGGGGGAGGCTCATCAGTAACCGGCCTGCCCGGTGCGGTTCCATTCGGGACAACTCATACTCCTGTAAGGCGTCATGGAGTCCATCCTGAAACTGCTGCACCAAGTCTGGACAGTCCACTGGGTTTACGTCTGAGAGACAAATGGTAAGAACATTTAATCAGGCACTGAACTTGAACAAATCTCTTGAGAAATTTAGAGCTGCCTTATTATTGTAAGAGAGACATTCAATTTTGTTTACTTCTGTTGACAGGATTATTTGACCAAGTAGGACAAGACAAAATGTATCCATTACATCAGCCATCACCACTTGAGGGGGATGGTGAGGGCAGGGTTTAGGTCACACAGTCATTGAACTCATCATCAGATATGTAACTTTGGGAAATTCCGTATTGCCTTTATATTTTGCTTTGGTTCTTTGACAAAGTTGGATCACCTGACAACCACAGTCCCTCACTTATCTTTTATTTGCTGCTGATGATAAAGTTGCAAAGGACAGGAGTTGAAAGAAACACAATTTTTGCCACTACAATTGTAGAACAATGAATCTGCAACTGCTTTCATTTAATTTATTTTTTTGTTTTTATAAGGCCACCCCCTTTCAGCTTTTCCCTAGTAGGGGGTAACCATTAGGGGTATCCATCATGGATGATCCTGATCACCCTCTCCTCCACACACTGGACAGATAGCAGAGCTCCTTCTCCAACAGACTGTTACAGCTCTGCTGTCGAAGGGACAGATACAGGAAATCATTCCTGCCGCATGCCATCACACTGTACAATGACTCACATCTCTGATATATAAAAACAAAACCACTGTAATCATCACACCTTGTGTCACTGTCATTTTATTTTTATAGTTTGTATAGTTATTGTCTATTTAGAGTTTTTATTATATTGTATATATATTCTATTATTATCCTGATGTACAGTGTGTCTTGCTGCTGTGACAAGAGAATTTCCCAGATTGGGATCAATAACACTCATTCCCCACAATGCCATATCTAAATTTAAATGAGGATTTCTCCCATACGCAGGTTGATGACCTTGTGACTAGCACTATGGCCACACTGCGTTCGAATCTTGATAATGCCGCCCCTCTCAAAAAGAAAGTATTCAATCTGAGGAGGATGGCTCCCTGGTATAGTTACCAAATCCGTGCCTTGAAGCAGACATCAAGGAAATTAGAAAGAAACTGGCGTTCCAGTAAGTCAGAAGAGTCTCACAGAGCCTGGAAAGACAGCCTAAAAACGTATAAAAAAGCTCTCCGCAGTGCTAGAAGTTCATATTACTCAGCACTCATAGAAGAAAACAAATACAACCCCAGGTTTCTCTTCAGCACTGTAGCCAGGCTGACAGAGAGCCATAGCTCAGTTGAACCAGTGATCCCCTTAGCTATAAGCAGTAATGATTTTATTAGTTTTTTTTTTTTTCAGACAAAATTCTCACGATCAGAGAAAGAATTTATCAGCTCTTGCCTACGTTAGATAAAAATCCCCTTCTGAAGACGGCAACTGCCGAATCAGCTGCGGCGCATCATTTACATCTGGAATCATTCTCACCTCTAAATCTCTCAGAGCTAGCTTCTATAGTTTCATCATCCAGACCGTCAACCTGTCTATTAGACCCAGTACCAACTAGCCTCTTTAAAGAGATCTTTTATGTAATTGAGCCGTTCATTCTAGATTTGGTTAATCTGACTTTATTTCTGGGTTATGTACCTCAGGCACTTAAGACTGCGGTCATCAAACCCCAGCTTAAAAAGCCTAATCTTGATCCAGATGTTTTGGCAAACTATAGACCCATATCGAACCTTCCATTTATTTCTAAAATCACTGAGAAAGCTGTAGCAAAACAACTACACGAGCATCTGGATGGGAACAGTTTGTTTGAAGAGTTTCAGTCAGGATTTAGAGCCCATCATAGCACAGAAACAGCGCTGGTTAAAGTCTCCAATGACATTCTAATGGCCTCAGACAATGGATCAGCCTCCATACTTCTCCTTCTAGATCTTAGTGCTGCATTCAACACCATAGATCATAATATTTTACTACAGAGACTGGAACATGAAATTGGAATTAAAGGAACTGCACTAAAGTGGTTCAAATCCTACTTATCAGATAGACATCAGTTTGTTCATGTAAACAACAGCTCCTCCTCATGTACTGTAGTCAGTCATGGAGTCCCGCAGGGTTCGGTACTTGGACCAATCCTCTTTACGCTTTATCTGCTTCCTCTAGGCAACATTATCAGGAAACACAGCATCAATTTCCACTGCTACGCAGACGATACTCAGCTGTACCTATCAATGAAGCCAAATGAAGTCAGTCAGATAGTCAGACTGCAGGCATGTCTTGAAGACATAAAAGTCTGGATGACTGGAAATTTTTTACTTCTCAACTCTGACAAAACAGAAGTTATTGTACTCGGTCCTAAGCACCTCTGAAAAATACTATCTAATCATCTCATCAGTTTGGACGGCATTACTTTGGCCTCCAGCTCCACTGTAAGACACCTTGGAGTAATTTTTGACCAGGACATGTCCTTTGTCCCTCACATAAAACAAGTTAGTCGGGCAGCTTTCTTCCACCTGAGAAACATTAGGAAAATCAGAAACATCCTTTCTCAGGATGATGCAGAAAAACTAGTCCATGCATTTGTAACTTCTAGGCTGGACTACTGTAACTCATTACTATCTGGATGTCCAAACAAATCTCTAAAAGGCCTTCAGTTAATTCAGAACGCTGCTGCACGAATATTAACAGGAACTAGGAAAAGAGATCACATCTCTCCCGTGTTAGCTGCTCTTCATTGGCTGCCAGTAAAATATAGAGTAGAATTCAAAATCCTTCTTTTAACGTATAAAGCTCTTAATGGCCAAGCTCCATCGTATCTCAGAGAGCTCATAGTTCCTTACTGTCCTAGCAGGCCACTCCGCTCTCTAGATGGAGGTTTACTTGTGGTTCCTAGAGTCTCCAAGAGTAAATCTGGAGGCAGATCGTTCAGTTATCAGGCTCCTCTTCTATGGAACCAACTCCCAGCATCGGTCCGGGGGGCGGACTCTTTAGTAACTTTCAAGACCAGGCTTAAAACTTTCCTGTATGACAGAGCGTAAAGTTAAAAAGTCCTCTACTCTTTAGGTATGCTGCTATAGGCCTAGGCTGCTGGGGGAAGGACTGAGCTTCTCTCTCTCTCTCTCTCTCTCTCTCTCTCTCTCTCTCTCTCTCTCTCTCTCTCTCTTTTTCTCTCTCTCTCTCTCTCTCTCTCTCTCTCTCTCTCTCTCTCTCTGTCACCCTCTCTCCCTCTTTCTCTCTAACTCCCTCCTTGCATGCGCTGATAAAAACCATCCTTCCTAAAAAAAAAAAAAAAAAAAAAAAAAACAGTTTCAGCAGGAGTGGCCTGCTAGGACAGTAAGGAACTATGAGTTCTAAGCATTTATACTGCATTTACTAACCATGTTCTGCCAAAGTCTCTGTCTCTCCCAGTTCCTCTCCTCTCTCTCCCTGTCCTCATCCTGCAGGTGGTGACTCATCTCCATCCCATGTTCCTGCAACACCTGCTGGTCCCATATAGCATGAATTCTGTATTGCAGCTCAACTCGATTAACTTCATGCAACAACATGTTCCTGCCTACACCCCCCCCCTCCAATGCCTGCCTGCCTGTCTCTCTCTCTCTCTCTCTCTCTCTCAACCCAACCGGTCGAGGCAGATGGCCGCCCCCCCGAGCCTGGTTCTGCTTGAGTTTTTCCTTGCCACTGTTGCCAAGTGCTTGCTCATCGGGGGATCTGTTGGGTCTCTTTAAATACATTTATAAAGAGTTTGGTCAAGACCTGCTCTATATGTAAAGTGCCTTGATGTAACTTTGTTATGATTTGGCGCTATACAAATAAATCTGATTTGATTTGATTTGATTTGAATAAAGCACATCTATCTATCTGGGCTAACACTGGTTGACAGTGCTGGTGGGGTGTAAACCCCTTTTTTTTTTTTTTTAGTAAAACCGAATGTCTTAAAATAAAGAGAATGAGTGTTCAAAAAAGAAGTTGGCAGTTAAATTTAAGTCAAGAGTATTTTAATTTGGTGAAATGTATGTATTAAAGGTTTGTTTTTGTCCTGTTACTGTGTCACTGATGACATTGGGTGTGTTTACTTCACATAATAGAAAATGATTATGCTGTTCTGTGTGTTAAGTATTGATGTGAAGGCTGTTAATGGGCTGAGCAGAGAAACTAAAGACATAGAGCGCTGAGATGTACGTCAACGTCGCCACAATATTGGATGTGTCAAGCATTAGAGCAGAGAAGCTGCATCATTCCTGTGCTGTGTGGAACTGTAGCAAATGTTGTACACCCCAAGCCTAATCTGAGGGAATTACCTTTCCCAGGTAAGATTTAACAATTACCTTTCATAGTATTTGACCCATAGACTGCATTATTTTAACATAGTTTTGAGAGCATAATTTGCACTCAATCATTCATTCTTTTCTTTCATTTATTTTGGCTTATTCTCCTCATGGTAGTATACATTTTCATCAAAATATATACAGTTAATTTAACAGCCAATGAATTGGTGTGGCCAAACCCACCTTCAAATGATGAAGTCTTCATTCTTATTTTATTATTTAGATTATTGTTAATTGCATGGCTAACCTTTTTCATACTACATAGGCTTCCCAAAAATAGCAGCAGTAGGAACAGTGGGAAATGGGTTCGAAACAAGCTTGTCCTCCATGCACTGCAGTGAGCATTTTTCAAGATGGAGGACTAAAATGTGTTATTATTATTAAAATGTGTGCCAGAAAAATAGACCAAAATAAATAAAAGTGAGAAGATATGTTTCTTTTGTTTTTAAGCCAGACTCGATTCCTATTCCAATATATAGCCTATGTATGTGTGTGTGATGAATAAAATTTTTATTTTAATAATCTGAGAAGATTAAATACATTGTTTTTGGTCTCTAACTATTTGTTCTAGTAGTATGTGTGTGAATGAATAACTGAGTGGCATTCTCCTTGTAAAAAGCCACTTTATGAAGTCCATTTACTTGTATTTACAAGGCCCTACTGCAGTGATGCTACTGCCCGATTCTGTGGCATTGTTATCAATGCAAGCATTCCTCACTAAACTCACACACTGAGTATCTCATATTAACTATTACATTTAAAGTAAGCCTTCTGATGTTTTGATGTAATCACACATGCTGTCCTGCATTAAATGTGAATTCATCTGCCGCTGAAAATGGTTCCCAGCAACAGAAGGTCACCACAGTTGATGTTTGCTGAGTCTATACATGGGAATTGTTGATAATAAGAAATATGGGGTTTGTTCCGTGGTGTGATGATCACTATCATCATTAATACTAAAAAAAAACAGGAGATGGTGCTGGATCATTTGTCTTTGGGGATCATACTCCACTGTATTCACAATGAGGAGATGAAAAAAGTCACGTTACAGGTATCTGGGTTTTTTGCACTGCCAGAACTTAGCACACTTGTCACGATCGAGCCGCACGTTTTGATATATATATTGTTGGGGTTCGTCCAGCGAACAGAGACAGATGTCTGTGTGCCTGTGGTTGCAGTGCACCTGTTGATTGCCTTGTTTAGCTGCACTGTCCACTGAACAGCGGCAGTCTCCTTTTTAATCACACAGGTACAAGGGCGTAGGAATGAGTTTAACGTTGGGGGGGCACATACAAACGTAAACTAACAACATGACGTTTTAACAAGTCATATTCATGGCAACATTCCCTTTCACTTGTTCTAAAGAGTTTCTGCCAGTTGACAGCTGCTGGCTCCCACCTCAGGGCCTGTGAGGGAGGGAGAGGGCCAGTGCCTTGACACTGTGTTGGGCTTTCAAAATAAAAGAATGCAAGTTAAAATTTTCAAAATAAAATATTTTTCTCCTCCACGGTATAATTTTTGGGTGGGACAAATGCGCCTGTCTCCAATATTAGAGGGGGATAATCCCCCGTTCCTACGCCTTTGCACAGGTGTGTGGGAATAGGGGGCAGAATCAGGACACAGAGCCGAGAGGAAGAGTCCAGAGACCGGTGCCCGGAGCTGAACAGTTGTACATCCTGGATATCTCAACAACATGATTAACGCTAAAGCCACCAGTTCTAATTATTTGTTTGCTGCCTGTAAGCTTCTTTCTCACTGTCAATTTTAATCACATCGATAACGTTTCTCAACACATAAACACGGAGAACTCTGCAACAGCCCTCCGAGGCAACCTCAAAATTTCTGAGAGGGAATTTTCTAGTTTATTTGGTTTGCCTTTGTGCTCCTTTGTTTTTGGAGCTGCAGTGTAATTTCAAGTAAAGTTCTTTTGATATTAAATAAAAATGCAGAGGAGCTGAAAAATAAATCGTAACTTATCAAAAGGTTTTGAAAGATGCTTAGCCCCGCTAATTTTCTTCAGTTCCTATTCTTCCTATTTGTATCTGTGATATAAACCACAGGAGTACCAAAATAAAGATTGAATATCTGCTGCGGTTGGCATATGGATGTACTGAGTTGTGACATCAGTTTCCTCATCCTCCCTTTCTCTCTGTATTTTTATTTGGGTTCACCTGTAGATCTGCAATGTTTGTTCTGTGTGTGTAGGTACCAGAGTTAGCAAGTGCCATTGCCTTCAACACCACCACCTCCTCAGGGCCCAGGTTCATCGCCTGGTATTTGGCCGTCAGGTGGCGTAGAGCCTCATACAGGTCAGACAACCCCACAGTTCGACACTGAGTCTCGTTGAGCAACAAGTTCCTGGCAAACATGAGCTCTTCGCCCTCCACGCTCTGGGAGCGCCAGGCCACGCCTACTAACAGCGCCTCCATCCAACCACTCTGCAGCAGTGACATCCGATCAACCAATGAGAGCCTAGAGAAACCTGTGAAGAGTGGAGTAGATGTAAAAGTCATATTAACACTGCTCTTTATCTTTGTTAGCAACTGCTTTTGTTCAGATTAGTTGTGGAATTTCCTGTATGCTTTTTTTTTTTGTGTGTCTTTGTTGTCATGAAATCAGGGAGAGAGGGAGAGAGGGAATGACATAGAGAAAACGGCACTGACCAGAATTTTATTTGGTCTGATTGTCAGTGACAGGGAAGGTCCGACTTCCTGTTTATGGGATGCATGATCTACCCACTGTTAGCGCCCTGTATTGCTTGTTTTTGTGTCTTTCCTTCATTTCCCTTGGGATAAATAAAGCTAATTTTAACTACAAACTGATGATTCTGATGATGACCAGCTCCAAATATTCAAATATACTTATATCATTAATAACTAAATTATAAGGGCATGAAATATTATCCCACACTGCAACCCCTTGGTAATCAAAGTGACTGTGGACTTGAGTGAGCACCTGGGATCTGTTTGGCCCAGCTAATCAGAACCTGCAGCTCCCGGTTCAGGAGGTCACAGAGGTTCAGAATGGTCCGCAGGCTGGTGTCACTGGGTGTATTATACTGATTGGCTGTCAGTGGGGCGGGCTCTGTCAGCAGCAAATGGGAAATCACCTTGTTTCCTGGAAAACAAGGCAACAATTAATGAACTATCCAGACTCACATGAAAACCTTAATTAGTGATATGAGAACTCACGGCTGCTGACAGGGTGACTATATGGGCCTTTGGTGTAAACACTCAGTCCGGTTTCCACTTGCCTCTTGTATTTCTGCCGTCCTCCTCTGACCCGGTCCATGCGCACACCTGAAGCACAGAGGCCATTTTTAGTCTCTTTGTGTTCATTTTTGTTTTAGCACTTAAACAGATATACAAAAAGAGGCTAAACAACACTGCAATGCCTTATGGGAGTTGACCATGACTGATGTGACGTACCCTCCTTCATCATCCCAGCCTTCAGACACTTTTGAAAGCGGCAGGCTTGGCAGGCTTTCCTCCTCCGTTTGGTGATTTCACACTTATTCATCACTAGACAGCTGTACTCGATGTTGCCTTGGTGATGACAAATAAATCTACTTCAACAAACAGGTTATGAACAACGGTACATCCTGAGCAGATATCATTGTCTGAGGTTTGACATTCTTTTTATCTGTCCATGTTGTCATCCTTTGAGTTCTCAAAGAAATCTATTATTTAAAAGCCTATCCAGGCCATATCCCTCCCCTTTCCACACCACTTCACCAACACCCTCCCCTTACTATGTCCACCACAGGTGTTTATTGGGGCTTAAACATCCCACATCCTGTTAGAAGGACATTGACGCGCAGTGAAGAGACTGAGGACGGCTGCTTCTCCACTGACTCAGTCCTGGGCTAATTGGTCCAGAACATGTACAGCAATTCATTACATCACAAACTCATCAGGGGCCTCATTTATAAAGCTTGCTTATGCACAAACCATTCCTATAACTTGTGTGCATCATTTTGCCGCAATGGTTGTAATCTATAAAAAACAGACTTGACGGAAAAATGTGTGCCCCCCTACGGAAACTTTGACCCATGTGTACACACAGTTTGGAGGAAAAGGGGAATAGGTGACACAGATGGTGCGGTGGTGAACTGAAGTCAGATTGAAGAAATGAAGAGTGGGAAGAACGACTATGTTTTAATTATTGCCCTTCAGCCCGTATCATGTGTTGGAGCCATGTCATCAGAATGATTTAATATATTATAACATAATATTTTCCTGTGATACGGTGAACACATCATCAAATGCCAGTTAAATCCCAAGTGTGGAAAACAAAGCCATTAAACAGTCGTTATACTTTCCTGTTCTCAGTTCATCAGCTCTGCTTGATGCTTTTCATAACAAACCAGGCATAAAGAAAGGTTTAATGTTCACACACTTCAGTCTAAAGAATATTTTTCATGATGGGGGTTAGCATGAACTAATGAAACCTATAAGTAGCGGTTAGGGTTAGGGTTAGCGGTGAACCCTGTGTGTAATGCTGCACCGTGGCACTATGGCACTGATGGAGGACTATGCCAGTGGCAGAATTAGGAGGGAGAAGGTCTTCAGGGACCATAACGACTTATTGGCCCATGATGATGAGTGTCTTATGAGCCGTTTTAGATTCCGTAGAGCTGCTCTTGGATCTATGTGCTGAACTGGGTCCAGCATTAGAGAGGGCCACGCGTTGGAACCAGACGCAGGTCCTCACCCTGTTTTTAAATGAGGAAATAGTCCGTGCGCGGTCAGCAGTGGAGCGGCCATCGGCCTGCTGAAGGGCCGGTGGCGCACTTTGAATGAGTGGGAGGCCAGGCTTCTTTACCATCCTGCCAAAGTATGCACAATGTGGCACAGAGGAATGATATCCCCCCCAGCATTATGACCCCTTTCAAGACAAGCAGGATATGAACAGGGCGCAAGACTCCGTAAGGATGTCATGCGTTGTTTAAAAAGACAACTAAAGGTTAATTTTTGCACATTGTCTTTAAATATTTCTGCTACTTCAACCATTACATTTCTCATTTGTCTCAACTCCTCCGTCAGGTTGTTGTTTGCTTGTATAGTCTCCCTTGCTGCTCGCAGGCATACAAATGACACCAGTTGTGTGCATCGGTGTCAGGTCAGGAGTACTGGGTCCCCCTCCACCCTAGTTTTGCTGTGACCTTCAAACAGGATGGTTTTCAGGCCCTGATTGAGTCAACCACCCGGTGTTTCATTGCTGCCCTGCCTAGAAGCCCGCGCTGTAAGGAACAAGGATGGCGCCGCCAGAACCATGCAGTCGAGGACCCTCTGCTGGACAGTGGTGCCACCAGGTGGTAGTCAGGAGGAGCCACGGCCACACTGAAAAATTTGCTGGCTCTCCCACTGCCCCCTGTTCCTCCTTCTCCTCTCCTCTCCTGTTCTGTGTGCCTCATGTGTCATTATTCTTCTGTTTCCTTTTATGATAGCACCTCGTCATAGATGTAGGATGATGGTAGAAATGGGGGTGAAAATTAATGAGTGAGAATCATGGCTCCGCACTTTAGCTAGCTATCTAAGTATAGCTAGCCGCCCCGCTGGAGCTGGTGCGGGCCAACCTAGACAGGCTCATACGGCAGCTAAGATAGTTTCCTCCCCCCCAGTGGCTCCCGAGCAGCCGGGATCTAGTCAGGGCGGCAGGGTGACTGTCCGAGACAAGAGGCATAGTCGTAGGCAGCAGCCCCCGGTTCACCACCGACCAGTTAATGTTTCCAACAGGTTCGCCCCTCTCAGCAACACACCTGCTGAAAAGCCGACTCTAGTGATTGGTGATTCTATTCTGAGGAACGTGAAGTTAGCGACACTGGCGGCCAGAGTTAAGTGTATCCCAGGGGCCAGAGCAGGCTACATCCAGTCTTATCTGAAACTGCTGGCTAAGGGTAACATAAATATGCTAATATTGTTATTCACATCGGCAGTAACAACACCCAACTTCGCCAGTCGGAAGTTACAAAAATTAATGTGGTATCGGTGTGTAATTTTGCTCAAACGATGTCAGAAACTGTAGTTTTCTCCGGCCCCCTCCCCAATCGGACTAGTGATGACATGTACAGCCACATGTCGTCATTTAACCGCTGGCTGTCGAGGTGGTGTCCCGAAAACAACGTGGGCTACATAGATAACTGGAAGTCTTTCTGGGGGAGACCTGGTCTGATTAGGAGAGATGGTGTCCATCCCACCGTGGACGGGGCCGCTCTCATTTCTAGGAATATGGCCGATTTTATTAGAAATCCAAAACCCTGACAATCCTGAGTTAAGACCAGGAGGCAGAGCCGCAGTTTAACACGCCTCAGTCAGAGCGGTCACCTGCTGAGAATAGAATAGAGTCTCTGTCTATGTTTAGGTCTATAGAAACTGTGTCTGTCCCCCGACCACCTAAATTTAGAAAAGTTAATAAACCCAAATTAAACAGAAGAGGAGCTAAAAACAAAAACCTAACTGAAATTAAAACAGCCACAAAGTCAGTCTAAAATAACACTGCGATCAAGTGTTGACTGTTGAACATTCGATCATTATCATCAAAATCTCTACTAGTCAATGATCTCATAGCTGATCATCATATTGATTTATTTTGTATAACTGAAACGTGACTGCAGCAGGATGAGTATGTTAGCATTAATGAAGCTACACCCCCAACTCATGTTAACTTTCATATCCCTCGTACCACAGGTCGAGGAGGGGGGGTGGCTGCAATATTTCAGTCAAGCCTATTAATCAACCCTAGACCAAAATCTGGCTGCAGGTCTTTTGAAAGCCTCACTCTTAGTCTTTCCCACTCAGACTGGAAAGGTGAAAAACCAGTTCTGTTACAGTATACCGTCCACCTGGTCCACTCTCAGAATTCTTTCCATTCATTTCCATTAATTTCTAAAATAATTGAGAAAGCTGTAGCAAACCAATTGAAACCATATGAATGGTAACAGCTTGTTTGAAGAGTTTCAGTCAGGATTTAGAGCCCATCATAGCACAGAAACAGCGCTGGTTAAAGTCTCCAATGACATTCTAATTTCTTCAGACAATGGATCAGCCTCCATACTTCTCCTTCTAGATCTTAGTGCTGCATTCGACACCATAGATCATAATATTTTACTACAGAGACTGGAACATGAAATTGGGATTCAATGAACTGCACTAAGGTGGTTCAAATCCTATCAGATAGACATCAGTTTGTTCATGTTAACAACAGCTCCTCCTCATGTACTGTAGTCAGTCATGGAGTCCCACAGGGTTCAGTACTTGGACCAATCCTCTTCACTCTCTATCTGGATCCTCTAGGCAACATTATCAGGAAACACAGCATCAATTTCCACTGCTATGCAGACGACATTCAGCTGTACCTATCAATGAAGCCAAATGAAGTCAGTCAGATAGTCAGACTGCAGGCGTGTCTTGAAGACGTAAATGACCCAATTTTTTTACTCCTTAACGCTGACCAACAGAAGTTATTGTACTCGGCCCTAAGCACCCCAGAAAAACAGTCTCATCAGTCTGGATGGCGTTACTCTGGCTTCCAGCTCCACTGTAAGAAACCTTGGAGTAACCTTTGACCAGGACATGTCCTTTGTCCCTCACATAAAACAAGTTAGTCGGGCAGCTTTCTTCCACCTGAGAAACATTAGGAAAATCAGAAAATTCCTCTCTCAGGATGATGCAGAAAAACTAGTCCATGCATTTGTAACTTCTAGGCTGGACTACTGTAACTCATTACTATCTGGATGTCCAAACAAATCTCGAAAAGGCCTTCAGTTGATTCAGAATGCTGCTGCATGAATGAACAGGAACTAGGAAAATAGATCATATCTCTCCTGTGTTAGCTGCTCTTCATTGGCTGCCAGTAAAATATAGAGTAGAATTCAAAATCCTTCTTTTAACATATAAAGCTCTTGATGGCCAAGCTCCATCATATCTCAGAGAGCTCATAGTTCCTTACTGTCCTAGCAGGCCACTCCGCTCTCTAGATGGAGGTTTACTTGTGGTTCCTAGAGTCTCCAAGAGTAAATCTGGAGGCAGATCGTTCAGTTATCAGGCTCCTCTTCTGGAACCAACTTCCAGTATCGGTCTGGGGGGCGGACTCTTTCGTAATTTTCAAGACCAGGCTTAAAACTTTCCTGTATGACAGAGCTTATAGTTAAAAAGTTAAAGTCCTCTACTCTTTAGCTATGCTGGGGGAAGGACTGAGCACCTCTCTCTCTCTCTCTCTCTCTCTCTCTCTCTCTCTCTCTCTCTCTCTCTCTCTCTCTTCTCTCTCTCTCTCTCTCTCTCTCTCTCTCTCTCTCTCTCTCTCTCTCTCTCTCTCACACACAGTCCAAAGACATGCATGTATAGGTTAACTGGATACTAAAATTGCCCATAGGTCTGAATGTACAAGGTTGTTTGTCTTGGTGTGTCTCTATGTGTTGGCCCTGTGATGGACAAGTGACCTGTCCAGGGTGTACACCGCCCCTCGCCCAATGTGAGCTGGGATTGGCTCCAGCAGCCCCGTGACCCGGAAATGGAAGATGGATGGATGGATATTCATGTGTGATGAATTGTAACTATAAAACCTAAAAATGTATTTCTGGACTTCCATTGAACTGTTAAAATGTTTTCAGACACAATCAGCTGAACAAACAGCTGATGTGTGAGCTGGCGATGGCACATTAACTTCTGAATGAATATGTGGGCTGTCATGCTTACCTTGAATGGTCCTCTTGAAGAAAGCTTTGCAAGCCTCACAGGAAGCCACACCATAATGAAAACCAGAGGCAAAGTCTCCGCACACCAGACACAGCCTCTTGGGCCCCACAGTATCCAAAGGTGTGAGGTAGTCACCCCTCACAATGGAAGCGACCTATGGATGGAGAACATGCTAAAGTCTTTACTGGTGGTCGAATAACCATAATCTGTGATCATGGGACAGGATGTGTCATCCCCTATTGTTTGTATTCAGTTTCTTTGATGTGCTCAATATCAAGCTGATCAAATTTAATCTGCTCCACCCCAGTTGATTCATTATTATTCATCATACAATATGATGATAACTAACTACATTTACCGTAATTTCTGGACTATAGAGTGCACCTGAGTATAAGCCACACCCGCCAAATTTAAAGAGAAAAACTGTTTTGTACATATCTAGGCCGCACTTGTTTATAAGCCGCAGGCTTATAATGGCATATGGCAGGAATTATGTGGAATCATATGCATTGCTTCGTGTGTTTTCCATGATAAGGGTGTGTGCATGAAGCACAAAATAAATGAATGATCTGAAGAATTTAGTGTGGGTGTTTTTCATTTAATTTGAACTATTTCACTGGTCCACTGTGACCTGTTCTGTAATTTCATTGGTCTGATGTGACACTAAATGAACGATCGTTATTAGAGACTATGTTTCTTCTTTGTTGTTTTTATTAGCTTGTTTAGACTGTAAACATTGTTCAAAGCCCAAAGAGGAAAATCTCACCTCAATTTCACAAAAAGCAAAGTTTGGGGAAGTTCACCAAAAATTGGCCCTTTCCCAGGGACCAAATGCATAGCTATGGAACCAGTCAATGAAACCGTCTTAGTGTGTACAATGTGAATAAAGCAATTCCACCTGGAGCAACTGTAACTGTAACATGCCTCAGGATCAGCATCTGAAATCTTCCTCACCTGCACTGAAAACGAGTCTGTGTGGGATACAGAAAATCCCAGGGACACTTCTCCTATCACAGTGCTGCATCTGCCACTGCTAGAACTAGATCCTGTCAGGGAGTCTGGTTGTGGCGCTCCACGGTGGAGGCTGCAGGAGGGGGAGGGGGAGGAGGAGGAGGCTGGGCTGGAGATGAAGAATGCTCGGTGTGAAGGGCTGAGTTTAAGCATAGTATCCAGGGGAAAGGGAAAGGAGGGACTGAGGGGGGAGGAATGAAGGAAGGAGGATGGAGACTGAACTTCCTCAGCAGGAGAAGATGGGGAGGAGGATGAGGAAGAGTCCAAGAAGCTGAGGAAGAAAGTAAAAAAGATTTAACAGTTGTTAAGTTGTTGTAGCTGGCCATTGTGCAAGTGTGATGGAGAAAAATATTAAACAAAAAACTATTTGATCAAGATGAACCAGTCACAGTTCAGCATGCTACTTCTTTTATCTGAGGACAAAGAGGATGAAGCAGAAAAAAAATGCTCATTCTGTCCTTTCACCTACAATAAAAGATCTGTGCTGCGCCAAGAGAACAGGCAGACCCAAAAAATACTGGAGACCGTGATCAGGTTCAAAAAAGGATTCATTACTAGTTTGCAAACAAAAGTAGACACCAACTGGAATTATGCCACGCCAGGCAGCGGTGACTGGAGGCAGGCTGACGTCGGTTCTGGAAACACTGGGAGATCAGAGGCGGCGAGGCACTGAATCATCTGGTAGGGTAGTGGAGGATTAGTCTGGCTTTTATAGAGAGGTGGATGATTGCAGGATGGGGTTCAGGTGTGCCTCGCTGCTCCTCAGGAAAGTGGGTCAGCCACGCCCCAGAGTCACCGCCTGCACTGCGCTGCACTGAGAAAAAGAAGGGGGGAGGCACAAGAGAACTAACAAAAAACCCCAGCAACACAGGAAGCTCAGACCATAACAATCTGTCCACCCTAAACTATCAAGATGACTGAACATGAATTTCAACTTGGTTTCGGTCAAACATAGATGTTCACACCTACTCTGCACAAGTGAGGCTTTAATCAGCTTGGGTGGGCTGTGACCAACACAACCACATTAGCTGACTTGCGACAAATGCTGGTTGAAGAATGTTTATGCCATCCCAAAGGAGGAGGTGCCAGGCTGTTGTGTCTGTGTATGATTCTTCCACCATACATCCCACAAATGCATGTCCCTTACAGATGTAGCACCCTTTAATAGGGAACTAAACAGGCTTTGCAACGGTACAAGAGTTATAGCCAAGAAGCATTGTTACAAAGTGTGTGTGTGTGTGTGTATATATATATTATATACACACACACACTGTAAGGCAGATCACAATAGTTAGTTTGTTATCCTGTGTTGCGTGTTGCTAAATATAGCATGTTGCTTAGTGTGAGTCACGTGAGCACGCAGCAGAACATAACGAGATTCCCAAATTAGTTCAGTTTACATGGACAGGCTAGCTTGCTGTTCTATGCCTGAGCCAGAAGCCACAACCCAACAAAAAAGCATTCCCCGAGACTTGTATTCTGCACTTATATTTATTTTGATTATAAGAGTGTAGTCTGAGGAATAATCATGGTTTCACGATTATTATGTATTCATTAATTTAACAATACTACTAATGCATAAAATCAGATGAGCATTCTTTTAATTTATGTATTATTATTATGTATTGCTGTCAGAAAGAAGACTGTCATAAAAATATACAGTATAAAATAATAAAGATAAACAAAAAGTCTATCTCTCCCTTGGAAATGAAAGAAAAGTGACCTTTACTATGTAAACATCATTACCAGTATTACCCTTTTGAAAAAGACAAACGGAATCAAAGGCTGCAGGAGCTCTGTCTGCATGGCTCCTTTGATTAAAAATATCAAAGTTCAGTTAGTTAATTTCTTCTGTAAATCTTTTTTTGACCTGAGTAGCGATTTTGATAACATCGTGGAAAAAATATCTAGTTGGCTTTTGACTTAAACAGTATTGCTGCTTTTTTATTTAACACTAACAATGAAAATAAGCTGGGTGGTGAGCCCACAAATTCTGCATCAAGTTTGATGTGCAACTTTTTTTCAGCAGGTTTTGCTGACGGGTGATCCATTGTCTTGAATGACTCCCTGGCCATTCCTGCTGTATCCGAAATACTCGCACACTGCCAACTTCACCTGCTTGGTCGCGCAGCACAGGTCGCTGCAGCACCTCGGGTGTAACTTTGTTTACGTTCCATGCAGGTTGTACCAGCATAGTATCACTTTTTTGGGAGTGAGAACAGAAAAACTTGGTGTAGCAGAGCCTTTGAGATTAAATTAACCGTGGCGTTTTAAAGCGCGGTTAGTTCAGCAACGTCAAATGAAGATTCCTTGTTGTGTGAAATACTTTCCACCTCTGTACGAAGGATTACACCTCATCAAAAGGTCCAAGCACTTACTGAAAATGAATTAATGAAAATCAGACACTGCTTTTGAATTGTGGTTCAGCAGAATCATTTTAAAAACAAACTAATGAAACTGGACAAAAATGATGATACCCCTAGAAAAGACAAAATAAGTTGACCATAGTGACATGTTAAACTAAGGCTTTCTTGAACAGAAGTGTGGCGTAATTTCTGCAGTTTGAGTGTTGTGCATTTCTCCCTGTGTTTTGCTTATGTAAATAGGTGTGCCACAGCCCAGCGGTGATTGGTGGGCTGTCTTGGTCCTAGCTGGGATTGGCTGCAGCTGAGGGGCTATCTGCTACTTAAAGGGCCAAGATGGCCGCTGCTAAAGGGGCTGCAGACTTTTGTGTTAGTTTTAGTTGAGTGGTAAGGATGGACTGCCAGTTTTGTTAATCCTAGTCTCTCCTGTTTATTTAGGAAGGGAGGAAAGTCTTTGTTCTGTCTATTTTGCTGTATGCGATTAGATTTGTTCTTTATTTATTTATTTTTTTTACATAGGACTTTTGTTTTTTTTTTTTTTTTGGCCTTGGTCCATCCTGATGCTACACGCTACGTGGTTATATTAAAATGGCTTATCTTGTAAGCCATTTTATTTTATCTTGTATTTTATCTTATAAAATAAATTCCCTTTTTTTTTTTTTTTTTTTGAATGGTGGCTATTTGGGAGATGGGGAAGATGGGGGCTTTTCATGTTGTGTCTCAGGTGTCCCTAGACTGGGCATAACATCCCTAAGGGATTATTTAACCCTCCTATTATCCTCAAATATAATAACACATTTGATCCTTGGGGTCAATTTGAGTCAGAACATGAATCTATTTATATTTATGATGTGTGGATCTAATCCAGCCAAATTCCTGGTCAGGGCAGGGCATACCATGGACAGGTTGCCAGTCTATCACAGGGCCAACACACAGAGCTATACAGAGACGAACAAGCACTCACTCATAATCGGACCTACAGACAAAGAGGTTTACCTACACATGCATGTCTTTGGACTGTGTACCGGAGTACACAGCAAACGGGCCCAGGAATCGAACCCACAAAAACGAGGCAACAGTGTAACTGTTATGCTGTTATGCCACCGTGCTTTTTTGGGTTGAGCACAGGTCATACTCCTTACTTACTCTTTGAATCCTTTTGGGTGGTGCAATCCTGGAACCTGCCACAATACCTGCCTGTGGTTTGTACCATTCTAAATGTTGGGGTTCCTTACCAGGGAGTAAGATCTCCTTTAGCCATATCAGGTACAACCCCCGTGGCCTGATTTTTTTCCAGATAGGAGGGTAAAAGACTATAAAGTACATTACAGTCAAAAACACTATAAGGTTCTACCCCCCCATTTAAAAACTGTTAGACATTTAACGTCTTCCAGAACACCGTCACGTTGTAATGTATTGTTATGAAGTATCAGGTAGGCTCTTATGGGAAACCAGAAGTGTCTTGAGTTAGTCTGTAAACAGCATGATGCAGAAAGCTGATGTGTTATTACTTTGTTCACAAATATTAAAGGATATTCAAAGACACTGCATCAGTAAATTAAAGAGTGAAGGGACTTCATTCTTATGCGTGTAACAGAAGCGTACTAACAATTTAGTATACGTCTACTCACTAACCATGTTTTTAATAATAATTATTAATTAAATAATTTTTTATTACATTTTTTATTAAGAGTTTGGTCTAGACCTGCTCTATATGTAAAGTGTCTTGATGTAACTATGATTTGGCGCTATACAAATAAATCTGATTTGATTTCTAGTTCTATGTATGTAAGTATGTTTTTCTCTTGAATATAATTTTAAATAATGGTTTATTCAATATTAAATTATTTGTAATAAAACTGAATCATATTTTTAATGAATTAAATGGACAAAATAAATTATGAACAGGAAACATTGGAATGTCTGTACTTCTAGTTTGTAAATGCTACTTTTGAATTATCTTGATTTGCCATTGCTCCATGATTTTCAGTCATTTGCATGTGTGTCTTTGTGGTTTGTGCACAATAACATGTCACATGTAATTGTTGGTAATGGCAACACTATTTTAACAACGTAAAAGGGAACTACTTCAACTGTCCATTACTGAAAAATGTAAGTGTTACGTTGACTGTGAAGGCCACGTCCAGCTGATTCTGTTGATTTAATACAGACTCTTTACTGACCACACTGAAAAATCTACATTGGAAGTCGAAGTGAGGATTTTGGTCCTGAAAGCAGTTTCAGTAAATTTTAAATGACAAGACACGGCTCTTCTTCCTGACAGCTTTCTTTCATTTTTTTACATGATTCATTCTTAAGGTGCCATTTCATGATTACCTGACCTTCAATTTTGATATAAATTACAACATTGTTGCAAGTCACAGATACAACTTATCCTAATTAGTGCTGACCCCACAGAAAAAAAGAGAGCATTTTAATACTCAAAGCTAAAAAAATAAAAAAATATACATACATATACATATACACACACACATATATATATATATATATATATATATATATATATATATATATATATATATATATATATATATATATATATATATAAAATGCTGTTTTCATTTTTTTGCTGTGACCTTATCTGAGTAGTTTTCATTTGTGTATTTAGCGTATGCAATCAAACTAGTTTCCATCTAATGATAAATCAATGTCCTGTTTTGTTACCTACTATCGCAGGGAGTGAGATGTGTCTTCCTAAATGCCTGTTGAGCAACATTCCCCATTAATATATTCAAAAACATTATATTAAAATAAATACAGAAAAAGGTCAGTTGTTTCTTACCACTGTGGGCTGAAGAGGGTGGAGCTACTGGTCAGAGAAAAGTCCTGCTCCATCCTGAACCAGATCCCAGATCAGCCTAAGAAATTTTAGATCTGCAGCAGTATCAGTTCCAAATCCAAGTTTGCACAGCTTTCTCACACAAAATTTTTCGTGTGTTTTTAATGGTACTTCTAATCTTTACTTTAATGGTAATCTAATGAAAAAGGGAGAAATAGAAAAGCTGTGTTGGTGAATAGTTTCCCTGACCTGCTGCAGAGAGAGGCTTGATGATGTTAATGCTGATGTACAAGCCTAAAGAGATATCTGAGCACTGAGGCGCCTGTTGTCATGTATCCGTTCCTCTTGTCATGGCAGGAGAGGGGAGGGGCAGGATCTGCAGGATGAGCCAATTACCAAGCAGCATCACAAGTCTACACGGAAGACTGACTTATTCTTTTATCGTCCCGATTGATTTGGACCATAAGGTTTGTAGGCAACAGCAGCCTGGAGGTGCTCTGCATATGAGAACCTACAGTCTCTTTTTTTGGACTTTTAAACTAAAGCACAGACAAATACAGAATGCTGTGTGTGTTCAATCAGAGCTTAACACTTTAAGCTTTTTCCCCTCTCTCTCTATCTCTCCCCCTCTCCCACCCCCTCTCTCCCCCTCTCTCTCCATTTTGACAAAAACACAGAAATTTTTTCAAATGTATTAATGGCAAAAAATGAAATATCACATGGCCATACAAAGAAGGAACTGCCCAAAGATGGTTACAAGAGAATTTCTGCTGCAATTAAGGTTCCTAAGAGCACAGTGGCCTCTATAATCTTTAAATGGAAAATGTTTGTGACGACCACAACTCTTCCTGTCGTCCAGAGACAGAGATAGAGAGGTAAAGAAGAACCAAAGATCATTGTGGCTGAGCTCCAGAGATGCAGTGGGGAGATGGGAGAAAGTTCTTGAGGTCAACCATCACTGCAGCCCTCCACCAATTGGGGCTTTATGGCAGAGTGGCCCAAAAGAAGCCTCTCCTCAGTGCAAGACACATGAAAGCCTGCACAGACTTTGCCAAAAAATACAAAGGACTGCCAGACTATGAGAAATAAAATTCTCTAATCTGATGAGACCAAGATTTAACTTCCATCCATCCAGCTTCATCCGCTTAGCCACGGTCGGGTCGCGGCAGTAAGATTGAACTTTTTGGCCGTAATTCTGAGTGGTATGTGTGGAGATACCAGTCACTGCTCATCATCTGCCCAATACAATCCCAACAGTGAAGCATGGTGGTGGCAGCATCATGCTGTGGGATTGTTTTTCAAAAACCTGCCCACCCGCAGCATCATGAAGGAAGTGAAAGAAGTGGACTGCCTTCTCTGCTTCTATGTTGGAAAAACCCTGAATGACTTACCATCAAGATGATTTAGCCTCTCCTGCCTCCATTACACCTGACTGGCATCATCATCTTCTTGGGTTTTGGTGGACAACAAAGTGCATGCGTGGATTCAAAACACACAACTATTAAAACTTACCTGATGTTTCTACATTCATGTGGAATGACTATGAAACTTTTGAATATTATGTGAAAATACATAGTAAAACTTACTCTTCCCACACAGCTCATTTATTACATGAATATAAATAGTTTTACTTGAATAATTCGAGTTCTCACTGATACTTACAATTAGAAAGTAAATATTGTGACAGTTAACCTAATAAATATTACTACAGCACTAAATCATTTTTTTTAGTGTAGTTTACGGTTCTGCCTCTTGGGCTGGTTCTCCCAGGGTTTTTGCCAATGCATGCACCTCAGCCTCCCCTCCACTGTATTCCAAAAGTCTTTCTAGTGGCCTTAATATCTATACAAGGGCAGGTTCAGGAAGATGCTTCTTTAAACTGTCAGTGATAGACTGACTGAATTGGAGGTGGTTTATCTTTGGCCTGCTCTCTGACAGTTCAACATTTTTAAACAATATGTTTTTAGAGAAAACACAAGAAACTTGTGCGACAAAAAAAATGGACCAGACTCAGTGATTACCTTCCTTGCAACAAACTTTTGCCCTGCTCTATGTGCCCAACAGATAATATCCAACCAGGTCAGTGAGCGGTGATAGCTATCATGTCTTTGGGGTCTTCAGGTGGGAACCTCCTTTCATCTGTGTTTCGTCTAGTTAGGCCCACAACACCTCCAGAAGGCTAGACCGTGAACACTGGCGTCCCAGAGTCACCCCCTAATGCCAGCCATCACCACTCCTCACACAAAGACAACTATCTCAAACAGCACGACTGTCAACTACTCTGACCTCTCACCAACTGCACCAGTGAAAGTGGGGTGGGGATACAGACCCTGGTTCAGGTAGGGGGGAGAAATAGAAGAGGTGGAGATAAAAGTAGGGATGGGATAAAGACCCTGGTTCGGGTAGGGGCATGAAAGTATAGAGGGTGCAGGAGGTGGAGGCAATACAAGCTACACTAGCAGATTCAGCAACTAAACTCACCTGAACAATCCAATATTTAAATAAAATCAACACACCAACACAGGACGACTAACCGCATGGTGTCAAAGAGGCTCAAACAGGTAACACCCTCCACTTAAATACACTTCCTCTTCCTGGATTTCTTCCTCTGCTTCTCCCTAGAGTCTGTCTATCTTAAGAGCTCCCCCTGCTGGGCCCCCAGCTACTATTACTTCTTCTAACCCAAATCCACAGACTGGATCTTACTGCCTCGTCCAACATTTCCTTCACTATTTTCCTCACCCTCTGTCCCCTTCCTCCTAACTCACTCAACAAAGCAACAGATCTGGCTACAAACCCTCTACATCCTCCTTGCACTGGACAAATCCTAACCTTCCATCCTCACTGCTCAGCATCCTTACCTAGATCTGTATACCTGAGCTTTTTCCTTCATATGCTTCTTCAACTGAATCCTCCCACGGCACAGTCAGCTCTATGAAATATACTTTCTTTCTACTTCTAGACCACAAAATTATATCAGGCCTTAGCTTTGTGCAGGCTATTTCCTGGGGAACAACAAGCTTTCCTCCTAAATCTACCTGTATCTCCCAGTCACTAGCATCCTCTAAGCTGCCTTGCCTCCTTGTTATCTTATTAACTTTCCCTCCTTCTTCACTGTCCTAACCTTAGTACATTGAAACTCCTCCACTAGACTAGGTACTGGGAGTACCTAGTATGCCTTTCCCATACAGTGCCACAGTGCTTAAACATCTCGGAACACCGAGCCACTTCCTATGTAAAAATTTACTAGTCTTTCCATTTTCTCGGAATCTCATATACTGACAGTGGCCACATCAACCTGGGAAATAATCCAAACTGTAAACACCACAGCTTCAACTTTCCTGGAAGTCCTGATTTATCTATTCTATCCAGTCCCTCAGCAACATCCTTCCAGAACTGCACTACCTGTTCTCTGTCATGCCTGCAACCCACCTAGAAGCTCTAATAATTACCTCCATTGCCATTGTGAATGCTAATGGAGAAATCGCACACCCTGCCATATTACCTATTTCTAGCCTCTGCCAACCTGTTGTAAAACCTGCTGTACTTAAACACAGTCTGATATCCTGGAAATATGTTCTGACTAAATTGACAACTACTCCAGGCACTCTAAAATAATCAAACGCCTCCCAAATAACGCTACGTGGCACTGACCCAAATGCATTTTCTAAGTCCAAGTATATGACATGCAAATCTCTTTTCTCACTCTTGGCTGCCTGAATCTGGTGCCAAATCATGCTAGTGTGCTTTAAACACCCTGGGAAACCTGGTATTCCTACCTTCTGTACTGAAGTATCTATTAAGCTATTCCTTTCTAAATAACTAGCTAATCTCGTGCAGCTACACTAAAGAAAACCTTCCCCTCTACATTCAGGAGAGAGATCATATGGAACTGACTCAGCTCTGAACACTCCTTCTCCTTAGGAATAAGAACACCTCCTGCCCTACGCCATGCTCTGGGAATAGACTGTTTCTTCCAAACTATTCTTAATTGCCTCCACAAAAACTCTAGGCTATCAGGTGCGCTTTTATAGGGCCGGTAGGGGACTCCATTTGGCCCTGGGGCCAAAGAAGCCTTCGCATGCCTGACTATCTCCTCTACCTCCTTCCACCTAGGTGGTCTAACATCCATTTCTTGATCTATCTCCCCTAATGGTGGCATGTCAGGTGGAAGTCCTACTACTCTATCCTGCTCAGAATCTGAATATTTATTTCTCAGGTACTCTTCTACTTCTGTCTTTGTTGCTTCAAGCTGTCCTCCCTTTCCCTGGTTAAACAATCCTTTAACAAACTTGAATGGGTCCCTGTAAAATGCTGTTCTTAGATATTCTTTCTTTTTCCTCTTTTTCCTAAGATGTTCGGCCCTTCTGAGTACAGCTAGCCTACTTCTCAACCCCTCTTGAAACACATTAATTCCCTCTCTCTCTTCCTCTGTAGCTCTTTTCCACTGCTTTCTTAATTGTCTTCTTTCCTTAACTAATTTCTCTTTGCCGTCTAGACTTAGCTACCTGTACTTTTTCAACCATCTTTCTATCTTGCACCCCGAATCTTTCGACACCATAGGAGTAAATTATGTCTCCCATTTTCTCTAATCTATCACTTGCGTCTCCTCCTAGTCTACTCAGAATTATTGACAAGTCCCACCCTGTTGATTGTCTCCTATTCTTTGCTACTATTTGCCCTTAGGACATTTAACTCTAGCTTTCTGCTCCATATTTCTCTCTCTGACTGGGCTGTTCACCTCAGTATCAGCTGCATCCCTTCTTATTATCTCCTCCTCCACCCTCCACCTCTGTGGCTGTGTTGTTGATATCCTTCGAACTGTGGTATTTTTCATCCGACTTTCTCAATTGACTTCTTACAAAGTTCTGATCGATGTGGCCACACTGCCCTTCCTTTCCCACACATCTCTTTCTTCCCTGATGCCCTCTAAGGCCTCTAACTGATGTTACTTTCTTCCAACCACAAGGACAAACCTGGAGCTTCTTTCCCTCTAATCTACCTTTTTTTTCCAGCCACGCTCACTTTGCCCTTCAAACTATTCTGGCCACTTCTAGTCCTAGAGAATAGGTCCGTCCCCCTATCCTTCACCGAGTCACAATCCAACTCGTAGTCTCGTCCGTTCCAGTGTCTGTTACCATGTAGTCTGCCTGGGAGTCATCTTTCACCCTTGCTCTCGCTGACCCTTGGGGTGTCTTCCTTAGCTGACTTGTTGCTCGTGCTGATTACGCCTTGCCACTGCTACCTTGGATTGCTAGCCCACAGCAGCACCTGTCGGGTCTTTGCCTCCTATCAGCTGTCTATCCAAACTGTCACATGGTCTTTCCCTTGTTGTCAGCTGCCCTATTCACAGCAGTCAATAGCTATGCCAGTTTTGAATTTAGAGAAAACAAAAGAAACTTGTGTTACAAAGAAATGGACCAGACTCAGTGATTACCTTCCTTACAACAAACTTTTGTCCTGCTCTATGTGCCCTACAGATAATATCCAACCAGATCAGTGAGTATGACCTGACATGAATATGAGAGCTTGCATCCACTGAAGAAGTTTCTCTTTGTTGCATTTTTAACGACAGGATTTGTAACTCTCCAAACACATACTGCATTCAAGCCAAATCAGCCAGAAACCCCATGCTTATTAAAAGTGTTCTCATCAATAGTGACACTGATTCAAGACTGCAGTTCTGGAACATCTCTGACGAACTTAGCCATTTCACTGGCTATGTGCCCAATTATTTCAACACAAGCATTGTCAGATTTGTGCACGTTTGTACCCTTAAGTTTATGTAGGGACATTATAGCTGAGAGCTTTCTATAGGGCATTTTTCCTTTTGCCACCATATAGGCAGACCTGAAAGATGTTGTTTCCTGCATTAAATGTGCATTTACCTCCAAGACCTTGTTTTGGAGAAAATCCTTTCCCCTCATCTCCGAAATTTCAACTGCTCTTTTGTGGGCCAAACTGTCTTGGTGCAGCTTATTCTGTGTCTCGCTGCTGATGTTTCCATCCATCCATTCATTGGACAGATGCACTCCAGATGCCCTTTCAGCAAGCAGCAGAGTTTTTGTGTTCATGCAGACAGTACATCCAAGCTTTTTATTTTTGGTGAAGAACCATTTATTTCAGTTTTGCCTCTCACTCCATTGATTGCTCATCCAATTGAAAGGGTCAGGCCCAGGTTTGCTGCTGGTGGCGGTTATAGCTGTTGCCAAAGCAGCCTCCTCTACGCTGTCACTGCTAGCAAGACCCGGCGCAAGCTGACTAGCTGTAGTACTGAGCTTTACAACAGCCATGGTCATTGCTGACCATGGCTGTTGTAATCTTATATCTTCACTTGCTTCAAAAAATCCAAACTGTCAGAGACATGGCTGTTTTCATTCGGACACCAAAAATTTCCCCGGTCCATCCATTCACTAATGAGGAGTGCAGGAATATATGGAATTGTGTTCATTGGTTATGACAAAAGTTTAGAAATATTGAACATTAATGAGAAAATAAACACACAGCCATGACATGTTTATTCTTTTCATTTCAGGAACCTAAACATAGGGAAAATAAAATAGAGCTTAAAGTGGACAGTTTTTTAGAGCTTCCCCTGAATGCCTCAGGGCAGGCGTTCAGGGGAGCTCGTATCCCTCTCGGGGGAGCCAAGCTCCTCATAGCTCCCCAGTAATTCGAACCATGGCTGCAGGGACAGGACTACTGGTTGCAACTGAAGGAAAGATGAACGCAGCCAAGTACAGAGATATCCTGGACAAAAAACATCTTAGTGCTCAGGACCTCAGACTGGGCTGAAGGTTCACCTTCCAACAAGACAATGACCCTAAGAATGCCGGTAAAATAACGAATGAGTGGCTTCAGAACGTCGTTGTGACCGTTCTTGAATGGCCCAGCCAGAGCCCTGGCTTAGAACCAATAGAGCATCTCTGGAGAGACCTGAAAATGGCTGTTCACCAACATTCACCATCCAACCTGACAGAACTGGAGAGGTCTGCAAGGAGAAATCCCCAAACCCAAGTGTGAAAAACTTGTTGCATCATTCCCAAGAAGACTCATGATTGTATTAGCTCAAAATGGGTCTTCTACTCAATACTGAGAAAAAGGGTCTGAAAACTTTTGGCCATGTGATATTTAAGTTTTTGTTCTTATATTTCTGTGTTTTTCTGTCAAAATGGGGTGCTGTATATACATTAATGAGGAAAAAAATCAAATCAGATGTATTTGTATAGCGGCAAATCGTAACTTACATGTAGAGCAGGTCTAGACCAAATTCTTTATAAAATTAATGAACTTGATTTTATCAAATGGCTGCAATGTAACAAAGTAAAAAATTGAAGAGGGTCTGAATACTTTCTGTACCCACTATATGTACTGTATATATATGTTTATGTGAGTGTGTGTGTGTGTGTGTAGTTGAAATAAAACGGCTAAACTGTAGTTTCAGGCTAAAGTGTGAAATGAGCAAAGAGAAGTTAATGAATGGGGTTTCCAACTGTCAGGCTTATGGCATGATGCACCTGGGGAATGGAAGCTGGCCTGTGTGGAATCAATCCGGCAGACTAGCTACTGTTGGTGAAGTTGCTGAACAAGTTAATGCTGGTTTTGGTGGAAAGGTGTCTTCATATCTGCAGAGTAATCAGGGTGCCCACACTGACCCCCGTCCACCACCAAAACCCTCAACAATGGACATATGAGAGTCAGAACTAGACCACAGAGCAATGGAAGAAGGATACTGAAGGGTCCCTGCTGATGATTCATGTTTTCTTTTACATCACAGGTGCACGTGCATGACTTACCTGCCAAACATTTGGCACCAGGATGCACTAATCATATAACCAATTAAAGCAAGTCCACAGTGACAGTGTGATTGTTTGGGCAATGTTCTGCTGGGAAACCTTGGGTCCTACCATCCATGTGCGTCTTACTTGACATGTACCACCTACCTAGGAATTGCTTTATACCATGTACATCCTTTCATGGAAATGGTGTTCCTCCATGGCTACACCTTTCAGAAGGATAATACCACAAAGCAAAAATGGTTCAGGAGTAGTTTGGAAAGCAAAACAAAGTTTGAGCTGTTGACTTGGCCTCCGTATTGCCCAGGGGCCTGTATCACAAAGCTGGGTTAACATTGCCCGGATCTCGGTTTAAGTTACCCAGAAATCCAAGACCCGGATAAGTGATATCGACAGGCCTGTTATCAGCTAATTAAACCATGATGTTTCCTAATCTCACCCTCAGACACCAGGGTTAGATTAGGAATTATAATAGAATTAAAATATTAAGACAGGGCAGCACAGCAGCGTAGTGGTTAGCGCTGCCACCCTACAATAAGAAGGCCGGGGTTTCGGTTCCTGGCCTGTGCCTGTGCAGGTTTCCTCACACCGTCCAAAGACATGCATGTCTAGGTGGACTGGTGACTCTAAATTGTCCGTCTCTGTCTGGCTCTGTGATGAACTGGCGACCTGTTCAGGGTGAACTCCACCCTCGCCCAGAGTGAGCTGGGAGGGGCTCCAGCAGCCCCTGTGACCTGGAACCGGAAAAGAGGTAGAAGATGGATGGATGGACGGATATTAAGACAGAATAAAAAAGTGCTTAAATAGAATTACAAATCTTGTGGGAGAGGGCTGCATCCAGGAGACAGTGGAGCAGCTGACACTTTCAGAGGTGGGATATTCCACTGTTAAGAGGGTTAGGGTTAGACTGGTTAAGAGAAAACAGTGCTTCACTTCAGCGAACTGTGGCATTGAGTTCATATACATTTTAATAGTTTTCAATGGCCAAAACAGGTAAACTCAACTTGGATGAAACCAAGATGGCTCCCATTTGAAAAACTAACGATAAACTTAGACAAACCTAAACACCACAACAAAAGAAAATTTGCTCTCTTTCTGTCTCTCTCTCTTTTTTCCACTCTCAATCCAACCGGTTGATTTTCATGAATACACATGGATATGTCTCTGCACATGTATTACTTAGAGACCTTGTTTGACCCTATTTGTTTTAGGTTATTACATCATTTATTGATAAAGCTGTGAGATGATCAATGAGAGTGATGACATGACCTTAGTAAAAAAGTACATCTTGATCCTGAGTAAAATCCTTCTGAGAGCCTGACGGTGCTCACACAACTGACCCACTCATCTCCTTCAGATCTAGGTCAGTACTGCTTTGAGTCAGCGCTGCCCTCACCTTACTCCAACCCAGCTCCTCCTGGACCTCAGGCCACCTCCTAATCACTGTTGGAAAGTCATTTGTGTCATTCTGTTTATGATGTCTGTCATTATGTGCTGGCTGAGGATCCCAACACACTGCAAAGATTGGCATCAGAAATATTCACAACTAAGCCAAATAGTAAACTTTGTTCATGATGTTAAAATAAACCAAAAACTGACAAACTAGCTTCATTACTTCAAAACTTAGAGCAGGCAGTAACTGTCTTGTCCAAGGTTGTTCCACACAATTTGGAGTCAAAATGATGACACTTTTCTCTGCTTGTTCTTTTTTTCTGTTTTTGCATGCCTTTTTAGGATAAACCCAGTTTAATGATTTTCAGTTGAAATGATGAATCCCTTATATAGCGTTAGGTGACATTTATCTGTTACTGTCTTATATACTTCATGGATCCAAGTTTTCTGAATTACATAATTTAGCATTCTTGTCTCAATTTTGTTTCATAGATAAAGGTTGCTGTTGTCATTATTAAGGTTATTTTTTCAGTCTAGTAAAGACAGCAGGGCACGTCACAGGAACTCCTACTCCCCTCATTGCAGAAATAATTAAACACTTTGTGACTATCAAAGTATCTATCACTTTAAATTAGGGGTTTAGCACCAGTGTCTGAAAAAGAATGTAACATTCGAAAAACTACAGATCCAACAGATACTCTTTCATACTGTATTTTATTTGATGAGAATGCCTGGAGTGAGACAAGTCTTTAAATGGTGCTGGTAATACTGTGAAAATGAAAGCTGATATTCCGCTTGCTCAGTTTCAACCTCTGTACTGGGTGAAGCTGTGTAATCCCATTAACACTACCTGAGGGTCAAAGTGTGTGTATGTGTGTTATGAATCAGTATGTGGATGGATTGGCCTATAATACAAAGTGGCTTACAGGCCTAGATCCATACAAACAGAGCAGGCATTAAGGTTATGGAGCCAGGTGGAAGATTAGAGCGGGTCAGCACACGAACATCACCAGAGGTGACTCAAGAACATATTTGTGTGAGCAACATCATAATGGGGTAAGAGTAAAAGAGACAGTGCTGACGATTCAAAATAAAACTCACAGACAGATTCAAACACATGCCTCTGAGAAAACCATGTCATCTTCTTCTACCTTTCACACAGGTCAGTGTAGTTCAACCTGCTTGATAGTAAGATAATGGAAGACTAATTCAAACCTTTATTAATTGTAATAAAAAAACATTTCAAAGCATCTTTTCATGAAAAAAAGATGCTGTACAAAAACAGTTTGATTAAAATGCATTTTGCATTTAAACTATAACAGATGTAAAAGTGCACTAGTATTATCTTTAAAATGTACTGCATCAGTGCGTCCTGTCAGAGTCATGTTGCCGATTGGGTTACTGTGAGTGGTTGCTTTGTGTCCCGTTATGGTTTTGCAATTCTTTGTGGTTGTTTTGTCTCTATGTAGCTAGTTTTACTTGTGTGGTGGTTTTCTGTTTCTTTGTGGCATGCTATCATTGGAAAAGCATGCATTCCTTTGAATGGACCCTCCTCACCAGACTTTGGACTTGCTGGAATTATGATTCGAATCATCAACTCTCCCTCTCTATTCCTTGCTTCCTTCTCATCCAACAAAAGGCAACACTTACAGGTTTCACTAAAATGTGTGCAAATATATTTACATATCTTGCCACAGAAATAACATTAATAAAAAGTGAATGATTAACCATAAAAGCTAAAAGTTAAAATACCAGAGGCGACAGTTTCAACAATTTAGAATATCTCTGAAAAGATAAGTTTTGTCTCTGTCAGATACAGTGCACGTTATACAACAAACACCAGGTGCTGAGGAGGAAAGGTCATCCAATGGGATTCAGCATGTTAAGTACAATAGAAAGTTATCAAAAACACAAAATACACACTCTTACAGGCTGTAACAGCTTAATTCAATTGTCAGCAATAAGAATGACTGTGGAAGAATGACAGTTACTACGTACACATGATGACTGGATGCCACTTCCAGTACATTCCCGAGAGAAAACAAGGGGTCAGAACATAAACCTGTAGGTCATTACACCATCCAGGATCAGCAGAGTCCTATTCAGTTACATTAAGTAGATGTTTGAAATGAAAATTCCATTATAAAGTAAGACCTCAGTGGAGTTCTGATTTTCTTCAGATTAAGCATCTTGATTAATCCAAATTACATGTAATCAAAACATAATCAGAGGAATGAGAATTTATCATCTGGGAACATTTGGGCTCATTGCCTCAAACCATAAAGCCATAAAAGCAGTGAAGGGCTTTTAAAACAGTCAATATGTAGATTTATGACTTGCTTGGACAAAACAAGATATTTGAAGATGTCTAACTTGATTTGTTTCCACATATTTTAGACACATTTAAAACAACTATCTATCAATCAATAACATAAATTGATAAAGGAGTGACGTTTAAGTCATCAGTGAAGTGAAAATGAGACTTGATCTGACTTTAGTGTTACTCTGCCATCTTCCAGTGAAGTCCTAAAGAAAAAAATAAACACACAATTTTCTTTTCTTCTACTACACATCATACGCCTCCACACACCAGATGTAGACGACCATTTCCTATGATAAACATCCAGAGGCTGTTGGAGATAAGGGTCTTCACAAAGTCAGAAACATGCATATGAACCTTGGACACAACTTGGTCCTAGTTCTCCTGATACAGGGCCAGCCGGTGCCAATCGGGGCTGGTCAGGTTTGTACAACAAGCCTAATTAAAGCCAGCCTGGTGTCTATATATGGATTAGCCTGATTTCAGGGTCTTTCCTAACTAAACTGGGCTGGACTAGTTTAGAATGAGCAACAAATTTTTCTTTGGATGTTGTTTTTAAGTCACAGACTGTTAAATTAGCCCTACTGGGTAGTGTAATCTATCTTTAATCAAATGAGTTGTCTTCATTACTGTTAATGTGTGTCTCTGCTCTGTGTGTGACTATTCCACTGAGCAGGTATTCATCATTCGCTGAACCTGTGGGATTTCCTGAGAGAACATTTCTGATAAAAGCGCTCAAGTGCTTGGACTCAAGCAATGAACCCAATCTCTCAATTGTATCTATCATTCAGTGAGTCAGTTATTGGGGATTATTGAGATGCTCAGCTCATGGTGGCTCAGCCAAAACACCTGATTCCAAAAAATGTATGTTATTTTTCTTTTTTTCAGAGAAACAGAGGAGGAGCTAAAATTGGAGTAGCCCAATCTGGCCAAATGTGGTGCTATAGGCCCTAACCAGTTTAGTCGAATCTAGTCTAGCCCAGTGTGCGATATTGGAGTCCAGTTTTAGATTCCCTTCAGCAGTTGATGCGGTCTATGCAGCAACACACTGGTTCGGTCTGTTGGACATGATGTATCCTCTCCTACAGACGCAACGGAAAGAGCCCTCTGTGTTCACGCAGCGAGCATTGACACACGGGAAGTCCACACTGAGGCCATCCTCACACTCATTTATATCTGCAAACACACACAAAAACACACATGCACATGCATCAGGAAAGACAGAAGACACATAAGTGTGTACTTATACACAAATAGACACTTACAAACTTGTGTATGGGTTATAATATAAAATGTGGCTCCTTTCCTGAATATCATATTTCCCAACCATCAGTTCTGTGTCCTGTCAGGACTAATCCCTTTATGACATTATTCAACATTTGTGAGTTGCTATTATTGAAGCACCCAGTTATTAATTTGGACATCAGACATCTATTTTGGGCAGCACTGCGGCATAGTGGTTAGCGCTGTTGCATCAAAGCAAGAATATCCTGAGTTTGATTCCTGTACCTGGAGTTTGCATGTTTTCCCTGTGCCTGCGTGAGTTTCCTCCCAACGTCCAAAGACATGCATGTTTAGGTGTATCAGTGACTCTAAATTGTATGAGTGGTTGTTCATCACCCCCTGCGACCCGCAAACTTATAAGCGGTAGAAGATGAATGAATGAACGATTTGTTTTTTTTTTACCACAGGGAATCATAATATGAGAAGAGGGTGGATCCCTCAGAGAATAGCCACAGCCAACCCCTGCTTTCTGCTCAATTTTCCTCTAAATCAGGGATCAAAAATGAAATGAATGACCAAAAACTCAATCAGAAAACTATTGGGATATTTTCCCATAGACTTCAATAAAAATTTTTTGGACAACCCCGATGGTCATTAGGTAGAATCAAGGAGGCTTCGGTATCATACAGTAAAATAACTTAAATCATGTACTGGCATCACAGGTTCAGCACGAGGTTCTGCATCTGCAGAGTTTTTGCGAATGTTTGTTTATTATTGGCAGCGTTTTTCCCTTGATACAACCATGGGAATATATTATACAGTAGACAAGAACTTTTGGAAATCCACGCACCCTGCACGAGCAATGTTTTTCAAAACCTTAAACTTCCAATATCAGCTCTCCCAGGAAGGAGGGACACAAACATCCCAGAGACCTGTAGCATGTAGGTCTTGTAAATTGGACCATCTTTCCCTGCTGCTGCTGCCCAGTTACACACGCCTCATCAGCTGGCTGAAGCCTACAGTATAGTGAAGACTGTAAAGATCTGGTTCAAGGGTGCAGAGGCCGCACTACAACTTGGGTTTCACCGCATGGACTGCAGTCTGTTCACCACCAGTGCCACCTCTGATTCCCAGCTGTACATTGAGACATGCACCTCCGCTGTTCTGGATTACATCAACACAAGAGTCAATATATATCACAACTCAAAAGCGGATCAAGATATACCTCAGTCAGAAGCTTTAGGTTAATGAGGATGTCAGTCCACTGTTAAAGAAACAACATTACTTTCTGATCTGGCAGTGTACAAATACGGAGAGCCCAACAAAGCCACAAACTTCGGATTGAGGAGCACTTCAATAACTCCGACCCCCGGCAGGCAAGGGATTCAGGCCATCACAGACTACAGAAGAGCAACCTCAAGCCACCTTATTATCAGCCCTGGGTGTGTGTGGAGAACATGCGCTGGGCAACTGTCTGAAGTCTTCACCAACATTCAACCTGTTACTGGCCCAGGTTGTTGTTTCTGTGTCTCAAGACCACCACCACTGTCCCTGTGCCCAAGAAATTGAACCCAGAGTGCCTGAACGACTGGTAGCACTGACTCCCATCATCACCAATCTTAGTCTATCTCAAGACCAGGCTTCCTCCTGCACTAGACCCCCACCAGTATGCATACTGTGCCAACAGATCAACCGAGGATGCCATATCCACAGCCCTTCACTCTGCCCTCGCCCATCTGGATAATAGCAATTCCTATGATAGGATGCAGCTTTTAATACAGTCACACCATCTCATCTGATCATGAAATTACACCGGCTTTGCATCAGCATATCCATCTGCAATTGGTGAGGTTAAATAACCTCTCCTCCACAAGACTTCCTCTAAACACTGGCGTGCCACAAGAGTGTGTGCTCAGCCTAACACTGTACACCGTCTTTACCCATGACTGCTCCCCTATTCACAACACTAACTCTATCATCAAATTTGCAGCTTACACAAAAGTGCTCGGCTTGATCAGGAACAATGATGAATCAGGCTACAGGGAGGAAGTTCAGCACTTGGCAGCATGATGCACAAATAACACCCTTGCACTCAACACCACCAAAAGCAAAGAACTCATTGTTGACTTCAGAAAAGCAAAGACGGCAAGCCACACACATCACATCAATGGGGCTGAAGTAGAACTCTGACTACTATGCACTTTATCAACGCACTTCAGCAGTGCACTTTATATGATCATACTGCATTCTGTCCCTACTTTATTTGTTGATGCACTTTAATAATGGTCTAACATAATCATACTGTATTCTGTGTTTTATGCATTGCTATAAAGAAAAGCATTTTTTAATGATTGCAGTACTGGTTCGATGTTAAACTCCTTGTACTGGTTGTTCTTACTTGTGCAATGACAATAAAGTTGAACCTAATCTAATCTAATCTAATAGAAAAAAAAAAGTTTTCTCAAAAGTTTCTGAGATCACAAAAGCCTTGTACATATTGTCCTAGTGGGAGCTTTTAGTCAGTTAGGACAGAGTATAGCTGATCCATCTTAAAGGTGTGGTGGTGTAGTGATGATCGTCATACCTATACAGGTCATGGAAGCCGTGTCTAGTTCATATCCCTGGTAACAGTCACAGGTATAACCTTCTGCGACACGGATGCATCTGCCATTCTCACAACCATGCAGTATCCCACAATCCTCTGCTGTGCTCAGACTGGCGTAGGACTCGTAACGTCCTGGAAGACAAGAGGAGCAAGCGTTAATAGGTCCCCTGAATATTTATTAAATGTTTTGAACAAGAACAACTCCAAATTCAAGAGGATGACTTTGTTTTATATTTTCATTTGTGAGTCTTTACTGGAAAGCAAATGTAAATAAGTAGAAATGTCTCACTCCCTACCACATGGACTTACTCTCATATACCCTCCTTGGTGCGCCTCCTCCTCTCCTCCTCTCAGTGAAGGGGGGGAATGGTGGGCCTGGACTCCATGTCTCCTCCTCTTCCTCGTCCTCTTCGTATGGAGCTCCTGGCAGTGGGGCGAGGCTCAGCAGAGGACCATTAGGCTGGGATGGTGGAGGCCGAACCCTAAAAACCGTCTCAGACCGCGGGTCTGGTGGAATGTGGAAGGATGGAGGCCTGGGTTGAGAGCCATCAGTGGGGCCATAGTCTCCTTCAGAGTAATAACCAGTGCTGAGACAAAACAAAACTCTGATGTTAACATAGACAAGAGGCCATCAATGGGTCTACTATTAGCATCTGTCTAAGGTCACCTGACCACTTGTGAATTGTTGCACGAATCATTGCTGAAAGTTTTATTACTTTTTCTATGAAATATTTGAGTTGGTTGGTCAAGCTGTGTTTGGCAAAAATAGACAGTGACAAAAGATATAAAGGAGATCCTTGAACATGGACTAGGAGACATCAATGTTTACTCTGTTATAACAATATAGCCCTCGAATTGTGGTCTGAGTAATGACATTTGTCCTCAGTGCATCTTGGGAGCATCACACCTAAACATGGTGATTTGATAGGATGCCAGGGATCTGTACCATGAAGCAGAAGTAACAAACGCAGGAAATGTTCCAGTGGTCCTGCTTCACTTAACCAACATCCTCATTCAATTTTCAGTCCGACGATGGTAGTTATCAACTTGGTAAATCAACCAGATTTGTCCTGTTGGTTGTCAGTGTGTGGACATAAAAGATCCAAACAATAGGGAACATGAACAAGTCTCCAGTAGATGGGCTAGCAATAATCTGCTCGCTGATCACCACCGCGGTGATTGTGAACTACTGTGCAACATGATGCTTCACTGTTGTACTTTCATTTACCTGATACTTTTCAGTATATACTGCACTGTTTGTTTATTTATTTTCTCTTATTTACTTCATGGCGCACTCACCTTAATGATCTCTCACTTTGTACTGTGTATCATTGTTATTATTATTTTAATTTTTATCTATATTATAACTTATGTGTGTACATATGGGCAGCATGGTGGAACAGTGTTTAGCGCTGTTGTCTCATAGCAAGAAGATCCTGAGTTCGATTCCCGCATTAGGAGTTTGCATGTTTTTTTCGTGCCTGTGTGGGTGTACCCCTGTTTCCTCCCACAGTCCAAAGACATGCATGTCTAGGTGGATCAGTGTAGGTCTGAATATGAGTTCATATCTGTCTGTCTCTATGTGTCTCTATGCTGGCGACCTGTCCAGAGTGTACCCTACACTCCCCTGTAACATTGGCTGGGATTAGCTCAAGCTAGGTGTACATACGTTTGTAATATTTCAATTGTGTTCTGTCCTGTTATACCAGTGTAAAGAATCAAATTTCCCCTGGCAATTAATAAAGTATTTCTGATTCTGATATCTAAATTCCTTCTGTAACAGAAAACTCTCTGTTATAACCGCAGATGTCAAATGTCCTGGAAAACAATAAATCCCTCCATCATCTGTCATTGTGTGGATGAACTGCAGGGTTCTTGTTTAGCTCTCTGCATCAGCCACAGAATAAATGTTCTCTCCTTAGATGAAGTAGTATAATGACCCACAGGAGTCCAGAGGTACTCAGCTGTAAAAGCTGAGAGAGAAATCTCAGTCTATCTGATCACTCTAGATCTGTCATATAGCAACTCCCCTGAGGGACTAAAATGCTCTAATAATTTGCTCCAAGCACAGGGCGGGGCTTTTATACTCAGTGATCTCAATGTCCAACATAACTGCTCTGGATCAGTTTAGCCGTTCAGCATAAATTACTGCAGTGATCCAAATCAAATCAAATCTGATTTATTTATATAGCCCCAAATCATAACAAAGGCACTTTACATATAGAGCAGGTCTAGACCAAACTCTTTATAAAATTATTTAAAGAGACCCAACAGATCCACCTTCATAGGACTGAAAACCCAGAAAACTACAAAAATTCAGGATTTCAACTGAACTTATCTCAAAAGCTCCAAATCCATCTTTGTAGTACAGGCCCTTGGCGACTCCTAAAAACTCCAAACTCTGTTGTGACAACAAAAAGGAGCACTAAGGTACCAAGTCACATCATCGCACCCCCGCACAGGTTAGGCACCTGGGTTTCCAACAGTCAATGAGACCCGAAGAAGTGAAACAACTTTTAACTGCTGAAGTTGGTAATGTTTAGGTTTAGTGCCAGTTGGCAAATCCAAGAATAACAAGACTGATCCTTCACACTGTGCTTTCAGCAGGAGGACTACGGTGACTGGGACTTTTTTTGGCATCCTTGATGTTTGACCTCACCCATACTCAGGCCTGGGATAAGCATCAGGCAGACGAAAGGGTGCTGGGCTCCTTCCTCTGAGGCCTGACCTGCTGCCTCCTGCTGGAGAGTAATCATCATAGTCAGGACTACTGAAGTCTCTGCTGGGAACCCCGGCTGGAGGGAAGGACTCCTGACTATAGGGAGGGAAATATGAAGGAGCTGAGGATTGAGTATGGACAAAACAAGGAGAGGAGAGGAGGCAAGGAAGCGAGAGAGGAAGGGAGTACAAACAAAGACAAATGTAAACACAATTAGGAGATGATTGGCGATAAGGAGCAGAAATGGCGCAAAGAGCGAACAAGGAAGAAAGAGGAGAAGAGAGGAGAGAAAAGATGAACACAAGATGAAGTGAGCAAGCAGAAACAAGGAGAGAAAAAGATGAAGTGATAAGAGGACACAAGGAGCGGTGAGGACAAAAGTGGAGCAATAAGGGACAAAAACTATTAGAATAAAAGAAAAATATAAAGTTCTCTTTAGTTCTCAACAATTCAATTTAATAATGTCTTTTGTACCCCTGGCTGTCCCTCGTCCTGGTTCTGGTCTCACTCCTATTTCTGATCTGCTTGAGTCAGGAAAGCTGGGCAACAAGGGAGGAGGAAAGGAACTGCACAGGAAGGCATAGTCCTCTGAGGAGACACAGAAGAGAAGTTTTCATGTCCCTCGGGCAACATCAAATTGAACATGAAATCCACCTGGTTGTATGCAAGTTGGTCCATTTCAGTGGAAATGTACTCCTGGGAGCAGAGCTAAATGTGAAGTCTGACAGCAGGAGGACGAATTGACCACCAGCTGATATGTGAGTTTTTTTTTTTTTTTTTACCGGAGTCAGGCAATGGACAGAGGGCACACTCCATCCCCCAGCCCTCCCCATACAGACAGCAGCAGTCTGTGAAGGGGAACTGAGCTCCCAGCAGAGGACTCTGACACATCAAGTCTGCTGAGACGTGCTGCCAGCACACAGACAGGTTCTCATCTGGAGGAGGGGAGAGAGGAAGAAGATTACCAGGAAAGAAGATGGCTGACCTTTGAAATGTTTTTGTGCAATTAAACTTCATCAGCAGTGTCTGGATATTATTAAGCACCAAATAGATGAAATAAAACTCAACAGGAAGATGATCAGAGCCACCATACAGTGTGTCGAGGTCTGAGGTAACATTGGGTTAGTACAGGAGTGTCTCAGAGGACACCAGTTTCAAACTGAGACGATACAGTGGTTTAAACAACAGCAACTCTTTGGTTCAGCCCAGGTTGGAAACTGTTTCAATAATAAACCAGAGAAGGAGCTTTCCCTGACCTGAACAAGGATCTTTGAGAGTCTGAAGTAAATTATAGGTTCCTGCATCCAGGCCAACCTGAGCAGGGATGATCATGATTTTTTAAATTATATTACTATTATTATCATTATTATTTGTTGTTGTTGTAATTGATTGAGTAATTCAATTTTTTTCCATCTTTGTGCTTTCAAGTTGAATTTCAAATTCATGCTTTTTATAACTTTCATTCTTTAAAGCATTTGTTATGTGCTTTGCATTATGAAAATGTTGATACACGTCAGTATCAGAAACAGTTTCCACGCCGCATGCCCTTCCTGCCGTAACCCTCACCATTTGGGCATGGGACTGGCACAAGAATACCACTGATTTGCAGGAGCCTTGTGGCTGGGTCTTTAAATCATGTTTGTCAGAAGTGGGATTAAAATCCACACCTCCAGAGGAAAGTGCGATCTGAATGCATTGCCTTAGACTGCTTGGCCATTCTGACAAATGCTGAAAAGGTTGAGACAAATAAGAATACTAAAGATCGATTGATTGACTGATATGTGGAATAGAAGTGGGAAAAGCTGATGAGCAGAGAGATGGAGGAGGAGAAAGGCAGACTTCTTACCTACAGTTAGATGTGAAGAGTTGACACAGTTCCGCTGAGTGTCGTCAAGCACCAGAGGAGGCTGACAACTGCAGTAATACGAACCCACTGTGTTCACACACACTCCTCCTACACAACTCTCCTCCTCACACTCATCATGATCTGAAACACACACACATACACACACAGCTACCGAAGACATAGCACTTCAAAATGTTGCCCCCACCCCAGCTTCAATCAAAGAAAAATTCTTTTAATTCTTGTCTGTGTCATTCATACCAACACACTCCAACAATGTGCTGTTGTACACATATCCACTGGGGCAGTAGCAGCTGTATCCAGGGATGTTGTTGACACACACTCCGTTCTTACACACTTCCAGGTGGAAACGCTTACACTCATCCACATCTGGGAACAGAGGGAGAGCAAAGGTTACAACATGTCCATGTCTTCTTCCACTCTGAGAAATGATTAGCAACATTTAAGATGATGCAGAAGCCACTGATTCCTAACGCAACCACGTGGTCGATGTTGTTGTTGTGCTGATTTTCTGCTTGGTGGACACCAGTCAAGAGTTTTATGCTTTCTATAAATGTTGATAAAATAAAATTCAACGAAAATAAGAGTGACACAGCATTTTGCGCTTACTGTAGACCAGACCAGAGCAGTTCTCTTAACTAGTTGTGAGAGTTATCCAAGGCCTGGACGAGGAGCTGAATGGAGGTAGTGGAGAGGAATGAATAATGTATGGCCTGGTTATCCTGGTCTTATTGAAGACCCATCCATGGTCACACCAGGTTTCGCAGTCTGTGTTGAAGTCCCTAACACTCCAGACTACAGGCACTAAATTATAAACTTTTTTCCCCAAATAGAACAATTTCAGTCCTGTTTTTATTTAATTATTTCTCCTCTTGTATTTTCTCTACTTGTTTTGGCAAAATTTGGTAAAAAGTTCAATATTAAATTGTGTTTGTGTGCTTGCATTTGTGTGTGTGTGTACCTCTGTAACTGAAAGCTCCTGGTCCAGTGGTCACATATCCTCTCCCGCTGGGACACAGAGACAGAAACTCGGCTGTACAGAAACACCAAAACATAGAAACTTAATCTGCTAGACAATGAAGAACAACACTACAACTGGTAAACTTAGTCAGCAATCAGATCAGACATAAAACCGAGACACACTGAGCAGGCAGCATATCCAGCCTCTGTATCTAATGTGTTAAAAAATGTGTGTGTTCAAAAGAGGCTGAGCTGACACACAAACTGACTACTTACCAGTCCCTACAAAACCTGCTACATCTGATAAAACACATTGTAAATCACATCTGTAACAATGCACTGTGCAAACACACTAATCATCCTACAGAGCAGACTGTCTGAAGTTGGTGTCTGCAGGACTTCTGCTTTGCATGTTGTATGAACTATTCCCTTTCCAGCACAACTCACACCCTAGGGTGTCCTGTATGCCTGACATCTCACCTGTCTCCACAACAGGGCAGGCATGGTACTGGCAGCCCAGCCCCCAGCCCTCCCCCGCTGTGCAACAACACTCTTGCTGACTGGTATTGGTGGCCAGCAGACTGCAGGTTCCACGCTCAGCCAGGTTGTAGTAACACTCCCTCAGCTCGCCAGGTTGAGCTACAGGGAGGGGGGGCAGCTGTGGATCAACCTCCACCACACTGACATGGAAGGAAGACGAGGTGGACGATAAGGAGGAGGATGATGAAGAGGAAGACGAGGAGGAGGAAGAGGAAGATGAGGAGTAGTTGGGAATGACGGCTGTGGGAGGGGAAAAAAAAGGAGAATGTCATTGGTTGAGTGCCAAAAATTAACAAAACTGAATGATTATCATCTTCATGTTCTGACTCAGATCCTACAGTCAACCTCAGAGTTGGGATCTAGATCTGCACTGATAAATAAATTGAAGAAGATCCAAGTCTTACTGTCTATTTGTTGTTTATTTTAGTAGTGGTAGGATAATAGTAGTGGTGGCGGCATTACAGCAACTTCCTTTAATTGTCATTAAATACAGGGTATATACTGTAATCCAAAATACAGCAATAAACTGTAAAAATACAGTATTTTGCTGGCGAAGCTGCTGCCAGTAAAATACTGTAAATTTAGACTGAAAAGTTTTACAGTAGGTCAGCATAGAAGTTACAAATGCATGGACTAGTCTTTCTGCATCATCCTGAGAAAGGCTGTTTCTGATTTTTCTAATGTTTCTCAGGTGGAAGAAAGCTGCCCGACTAACTTGTTTTATGTGAGGGACAAAGGACATGTCCTGGTCAAAAATTACTCCATGGTTTATTACAGTGGAGCTGGAAGCCAAAGTGATGCTGTCCAGACTGATGAGATGATTAGATTTCTCTGAGTTGCTTAGAGCCAAGTACAATAACTTCAGTTTTGTCAGAATTTAGGAGTAAAAAGTTACGGGTCATACAGACTTTTATGTCTTCAAGACATACAGTTACAGTATACCGTCCACCTGGTCCACACAGAATTCCTATCAGAGTTCTCTGAGTTTATATCAGTTAGTACTCAGTACAGATACAATCATTATACTGGGAGATTTCAATCTACATGTTGATGTAGAAAGCGACAGCCTTAGTTCTGGGTTTCTTTCCCCACTAGCAATTGGCTTTTCCCAGCATGTGAATGAACCCACTCACTGCTACAATCATATCCTTGATCTTGTTCTAACAAATGGCATTGAAATTGACAAGTTAACAAACTTCCCTCAAAACTCTCTTCTGACTGACCATTACCTCATTACATTTGAGTTTACTTTAACTGGCTGCACAGCATCGAGGAATAATGACATATAATGATTTTATCTGTACTGAGTACAACTGTGATATAAACTCAGAAAACTCTGATAGGAATTCTGAGTACGGACCAGGTGGACGGTATACTGTAACTAACAGAACTGATTTTTCACCTTTCCAGTCTGAGTGGGAAAGACTAAGAGTGAGGCTTTCAAAAGACCTGCAGCCAGATTTTGGTCTAGGGTTGATTCATAGGCTTGACTGAAATGTTGCAGCCACCCCCCCTCCTCGACCTGTGGTACGAGGGATATGAAAGTTAACATGAGTTGGGGGTGTAGCTTCATTAATGCTAACATACTCACCCTGCTGCAGCCACGTTTCAGTTATACAAAATAAATCAATATGATGATTAGCTATGAGATCATTGACTCGTAGAGATTTTAATGATAATTATCGAATGTTCAACAGTCATCATTTGATCACAGTGTTATTTGAGACTGACTTTGTGGCTGTTTTAATTTCAGTTAGGTTTTTGTTTTTAGCTCCTCTTCTGTTTAATTTGGGTTTATTAACTTTTCTAAATTTAGGTGGTCGGGGGACAGACACAGTTTCTATAAACCTAAACATAGACAGAGACTCTATTCTATTCTCGGCAGGTGACTGCTCTGATTGAGGCGGAGAGGAGCGTGTTAAACTGCGGCTCTGTCTCCTGGTCTCGACCCGGGGTTGTCAGGGTTTTGAATTTCTAATAAAATCGGCCATACTCCTAGAAATGAGAGCAGCCCCGTCCACGGTGGGATGGACACCATCTCTCCTAATCAGACCAGGTCTCTCCCAGAAAGACTTCTAGTTATCTATGTAGCCCAAGTTGTTTTCGGGACACCACCCTGACAGCCAGCGGTTAAATGCGGCTGTACATGTCATCACTAGTCCGATTGGGGAGGGGGCCGGAGAAAACTACAGTGTCCGACATCATTTTAGCAAAAATACACACCGATACCACATTAATTTTTGTGACTTCCGACTGGCGAAGTCGGGTGTCGTTACTGCCGACGTGAATAACAATATTAGCATATTTCTGTTTACCCTTAGCCAGCAGTTTCAGATAAGACTGGATGTAGCCTGCTCTGGCCCCCAGGATATACTTCACTATGGCCGCGGTGTCGCTAACTTCACGTTCCTCAGAATAGAATCACCAATCACGAGAGTCGGCTTTTCAGCAGGTGTGTCGTTGAGTGGAGAGAACCTGTTGGAAACGTGAACTGGTCGGTGGTGAACCGGGGGCTGCTGCCTACGACTATGCCTCTTGTCTCGGACAGTCACCCAGCCGCCCTGACTAGATCCGCGCTGCCCTGAGGGCATCCCCCCTAAGAGAATAGAATAGAATAGAATTATTTGAATCAGCTTAGTGCGGCTCTTTTGGTCCCAATTTGTTCAGCCTTATTCAGACTTTGTAATCAGTGTTGGGGAAGTTACTTTTAAAAAGTGGTGTTTGCTCGTTATCATTACTTTACTTCACGTTGCAACATGTTTCTGCCTACACCTGTTCATCTCTCTCTCTCTCTCTCTCTCTCTCAACCCAACCTGTTGAGGCAGATGGCCGCCCCCCCCCCCCCAGCCTGTGTCTGCCTGAGGTTTCTGCCTCTTAAAGGAAGTTTTTCTTTGCCACAGTCGCCAAGTGCTTGTTCATGGGGGGATCTGTTGGGTCTCTTTAAATAATTTTATAAATAATTTGGTCTACACCTGCTCTATATGTAAAGTGCCTTGATGTAACTTTGTTATGATTTGGCGCTATACAAATAAATCTGATTTGATTTGATTTTAATTAGTTCACTTCCACGGAAAGCAACTTTTTATGTTACTCGTTACTTTTACGTTGCCTCTCAAAATCCAACCCCAATGTCCTTCCTCATCGTGAGAAGTGAGAGGTCAAGTTGGCCAATCAGGCAATGGTAAAACTCATCGGCTAATCACCCATTAAGTGGATTTAAATCAGTGCTTCTCAAATAGTGGCCCCCAGGGAAGCGCAGTGCGATGCCAGGGCGGGCATGTATGACATGCTTTTTTTTGCCGGACTAGAATAAAGTGTAATTGCACCTCCACTACTGTAGTTGACAGTGGTGCTCTCATTGTCTCATTGCAGGGAGTATCAGTAGGGTTTTTATGCGCCGAGCATGTGCACACACAGCACAGAGCAGGAGATATGATGTGCAGTGAACAAACCCTCAAGAGACAAGAGGGATGAAAAGAAAGGCAAAGCGAGACAGAGATAATGATAATAAGAGTACAATGTTATGCAGAGGTGTACTTATAACAATTTTATAGACAAATTATACTGTTTATAGGCACAGCAGAGAGTGGGGATGGGGGCGTGAAATATTTTCTTCGTCCTAGTGGGGTGTGACAGAAAATAATTGAGAAGCACTGATTTCAATGATTACAGAAGAATGAAGAAAAAGAAAGAAAAAATAAAAGAAGAGATGAAGACTCTTCAAGCATCCAAGCTGAAATGACCATGAAGACACATACTGAAATCCATGTGGAGATGGCTGCAGACTGAAGTAGTCAAATTGGTCAGTGGTGAGTGCATACTCTACTCTGGATATGCAGAGAGCTAAAGTGCTGCAACAACCCCTCTGACAGCAGAACAAAATTCAACATCCAGCTCTTCCAGGACATAGGAACAACTGAACTGTATCAAACTGCCCTGCAGATCAGGTTCCAAGCCCTGCAAGAGCTCCAACAACCATTGGAAGAGTACTGGAGCAGCTGAAAAACATATGGAAGGAGACTAGCCGAGAAGTAGTGGGGAAAAAGACAACGAATCACAAACCCTGGTGGTCAACAGAAACACTGAATAGAGGAGAGGAGGGCAAAAAAGGACACACTAAACAAATGCAAAACCCGAGCAAGAAAGGCATCAGCCCACAAGTTAGCAAATAAGGAGGTGAAGAAAAGCACCAAATGTGACAGAATTACATCGAGGCCTTGGCACAAGAAGCAGAGGAAGCAGCTGCAAAAAATAACCTGAAGGAAATCTACTTGACCACCAAGAAACTAGCCAGAAAGTTCAGGCAGACAAACACACAAATCCGTGATAAACACGAAAGACTCCTGAACAGAGCATTTCAGGGAGCTGCTCAATAGACCAGTGTTTTTCAACCACTGTGCAGTGGCACGCTAGTGTGCCGTGGGACATTATCCAATTTCACCTAATTGGTCTAAAAAATATTTTTTTAAAACAAATGAATTATTATCCGCAAATAATGTACCGTTGTCGAGTGTCTGTGCTGTCTAGTGATCGACAAAGTAACTATGTAAAACTCTTCCATATCAGTAGGTGGCAGCAGGTAGTTAATTGCTTTGTACTTTGAGACAAGAGAATTAGTGATGCATGGATGCGTCAGGTGGTGGTGACAGTGGCATTGTGGCTAACAAGACTATACGGTGACAGTGATGGAAAAGATTTTGAAATGGAAAGATGCTAACTTTGAACTGGACCCTGGACAAAATTCGGACCCAAATGAAAGCCCAAGTATGAGAAATATTTTATTTTATTATAAAATACTTTTTCTTTGTGTTTATTTGATTCTTATTCAAGACAATTTGATGAGAACGACTTCATATTGTAAATATAGCCTACAGAGTTTAATTTTTTAACATTTTCTGCTGGTGGTGTGCCTCATGATTTTTTTCAATGAAAAAAATGTGCCTTGGCACAAAAAAGGTTGAAAAACACTGAAACAGACCACTCCCTGTCCAAAAGATAGAGATTCCACCAGCAGCACACATGCTTGACATCAACTGTGCCCCTCCCAACAAGATCTGAAGTAAAGATGGCCATTAAGGCACTACGACGTGGCAAAGCACCAGGGCCGGACGGCATCCCAGTGGAGGCCCTACAGGCTGTTGTCGAAACCTGTACCACCATGCTATACCAGCTGATCAAGAAAATATGGGAGGAAGAGGAAAATATACCAGCAGACTGGAAGGGCAGGCTTATTGCTATTATCCTTAAGAAAGGAGACCTTGGGGACAGCAACAACTACTGAAGGATCATGTTGCTGTCAACACCAAAGTGCTCAATCACATCATCTTAGAGAGACTGCGAAAGGGGGTTGAGGATGAGCTGAGAGAAACAAGCTGGTTTCAGAACCAGAAGATCATGGAGTGACCAAATTGTTACCCTTAGGATCATCATTGAGCAATCCATAGAATGGAACACACCTGTTCATATTGATTTCATTGACTTTGAAAAGGCATTTGACAGTGTGGACCAGATGATGTTATGGAATTTAATGGCACATGATGGAATCCCCCCCAAATACATGAACGTCATGAAGAAACACATATCAGGACATGCAACGCCAAGTGCTCCACCAGTGACAGGCAGAAGAAACATTACTGGTGCTCATTGGGGTCAAACAGGGCTGCCTGCTTTCCCCTTTGCTTTTCCTCTTATGCCCTGACTGGACCATCTAGAGGACCTCGACTTTTGATTGACATTGTCCTTCTCTCACATTGCCACCAGCAGATGCAAGAGAAATCCCAACTGCTAGAGACAACAAGAGGACTGGGGCTGAAAATAAATGGAGCAAAAACCAAAATAATGCAGCTAAACAACAAAAGCATGATTCCCATAAACATCAGGTACCACACACTGGAAGCAACAAAATTCTACATATTAAATAAGATTTGGACAACTGCAGACTTTCATCAACTACAGCCTAAGCTGCATCCTCAGGATCTTCTGGCCAAGCCATATCAGCAACACCAAGTTGTGGGAACGTACCCAACAAGGGCCAAAAGGAGAAAGTGGAGCTGGATTGGTCACACACTAAGAAAAAGCAAAACGGCAATAACCAAACAGGCGCATGGGACCCACAAGGCAAATGGAGCAGAGGGAGACCCCAAAACACCTGGAGAAGGAGCACAGAGATAGATGTTAAAAAGAAGGGACTGACGTGGAAACAGCTGGAGAGGATGGCCCAAGACATTTTTGTGCACTTTTGTGCTCTTTATTATAAAAAATGCCACAGAACACTTAAGTGAGAAAGCATTGCACTTCAATACCACCACTAAACAACAATATCAGACAATATCAAATAGCATAGCCTCGATACACCTTACATTCACATTCTTCCCCTTATTTTAAACAAGTCATAAGTAATGTGAACACCTCCATCCCTCAAAAGTTAGCGCTGGCTGCTTGCTATGGTTGCTCTGCTTGTGACGATTGCGCATATGTGACTGAGGAGGCAGTGTCACTGAAGTAATGTTGCGCTGAATTGAAAAAGAAACTATGTTATCAAATTTTCTGTAGTAGCATGTTACACTATTTCTTACCCAAAAAAAGTAGTTATGTTACTTTACTTTGTAATGTGCTACACCCAAGACTGTTTGTAATAGAATAAAATCTAAAAATACATGTATGGAGGTCAATCCGTTGTCTGAAGCGATTGAAATATGGTTGGTAACTTTTACCAGCGCTGTTTCTGTGCTATGATGGACTCTCAAGTCTGAGTTAGATATGGGTCTATAATTAGGCAAAATATCTGGATCAAGATTAGGTCTTTTAAGGAAACATTCAATGAAAACATCTTTAAATAACCTGATAGGAATCAGGTCTAAAAGACATGTTGACGTTTACGCGACTACAGAAACTAGTTCAGAGAGATTGAAAGGTAAAATAATTCCAAATACAAAGCAGGTGTTACAGGTCTTTACACATTCATTGATTCCAGTTTGGCAACATTTTAGTCCTGGTCTCTGATTCAAGATGAGTCATGAATCAGTTTAAAACAGAAATTAGTTGTTGAAATCAACTCTTGTTGATTCTGAGCAGATAGGTTTCGATTCTGACTTTCAAAGATTCAAAAATAATACAAAAACTTTGACAATGTCTATTAAGTATGGTCTATTAGTGAGACTATTTGTGGCCTTTAAAACATTTAATACCTGAGGACACAAGCTACTGTATATTTCTTTCTGTTCATATCTCATAGAAGTGTATATGTGCATTTACCTGGGTTTGCAGGGCTGACACACTTCCTGGTCATAGTGTCAAACTCATCCAGGCCTTCACACTCACACATGAAGGAACCCTCCACGTTCTCACAACGCGCAGAACCGCACATACCCTGCAGAGTTATACACTCATCCTCATCTGAAAGAGAAAGAGAGATAGAGATAGAGCAAGAGAGAATGAGATAAACTCACTGTGGACACAGCTGCACTTCTATTTATTCATTCAAACCTTATTTGAAGAATTCAGTATATAGTTTATGAATTCTTAAATTTATTAAATAATTATTGAAAGGAGACAACAAAGTTTTAAGTGTTTTTAAGTGTCTTTTTTATTTCTGATTTATTTTTCTATTCCTCTTATTATTATTATTGTTGTTTAATATTTATTTATATTCTTAAATTATGTGGTTACATACACTTAAACTGACAGCGTTTGAATTAGATTTTAAAAAGAACCACTGCCACATTTGGCTCTGACTAGTAGAGGTGAGCTGTTTGTACTGGGTTTAATGTGCACCATTATGAAACATCAGAGGACACAGCACAGATTGTATTCATCGGAAGCCAGGAGGTGGCACCTCTCCAGCAGAGACCTAGGCTGACTGTTAGTGGGGCTCTGTTTACAGTACAGTGGCAAGTTAACAGTTGCATTCATGACTGGTCTCCTTGGACTGGAGCGGACTCTTTTGATAAATTCGGCTGGTTTAAGGCCTTCACATTAGCACTCAAACGCCTCTGCTTCTTCTGGAATCATGGTCAAGGCTTCATTCTCACTGTTTGTGTCCAGTGGAAAAGAGGGAAATGGCATCAGGATCTGGGATGCTGTGAGCTAAACACTCGATGACCCACACTTCCCCTTTTCAATAATTTTAAAATTATTGAAAAATGTAAATTTGAATGAGGATTCCATACTTAGTATTTAGCTTTTCAGAACAGACACACTTAGGAAAGGAGGGGATCTAGTGCAAGAGCAAGTCTCATCTATAGCTACACTGCATATTATTTGACAAGAATTTAAAGTTTTTGACAATGACATGATATGATTATCCACCAAAAGAAAACATTATTCTGCCCTTCCTAGGTTATAGCTGATTTCTAGCTTGGCAGATAGCAACAGCAGGTAAGTTTAGATGTTTACTTTCAGGAACACTGTGAAACTGCAATACAGAGATATAAGTCAGGAATTTGAAAAATCAGTGGTGGACCATAAAGGCCCTTGAGATACAGCAGTTCGCAGACTCTGGAGATACTAGGGGTTTCTTTGAGGCTACAAGAGCGGTATATGACCCCACCTACTGCTGCCTTGCCCCTCTCCACTCAAAAGATGGGCTGATGTTGCTAAAAGACAATGAATCCATGAAAAACCAACAGAAAGAACAATATGAGGAGCTACTTAACAGGGATACTACCCCCGATATGGAGGTCCTTGACCAACTCCCTCAAAAACCCATAATTGAGAGCATGGGAGCACACCACCAGCCTGAAAGAGGTACAAGATGACATAATAATGATGAGAAACAGTAAGCTGGACCTGATAGCATCTCAGCAGAGGTCCTGAAGGAAGGTGGGCCACATCTCCTTAACCACATCCATACCGTGCTCCTCAAAATGTGGAAAGAGGAGAAAATCCCTGGTCAATTTAGGGATGCCCTTATTGTCTCCATTTTCAAGAAAGGAGACATGGCAGATTGTGGGAACTACCGTGGCATCTCCCTTCTGTCCATCACTGAGAAAGTACGACCCAGGGTGTCACAGTACAACAGCGACCCCCGCCATGCTGCAGAAGACAGGCGCAGACTCGGCAAGGCAAGAGCCTCTGCCAAGAAGGCCCAACCCAAAGCCACCACCACCACTTACCCTTGGCCACACTGCACAAAAACATGCAGCTCCAGGATGGGCCTCTTCCGCCACCTGCAGACCCACAAGGACCAAGATGGAGGACAGTCATACTTGACCCCCGAGTGACTGCAAATGAAGCCCATCTGCTTTTGGTAATAGGATCTGACTTTCTGAATGAGCTTGCTTATTGCTTGTGTGAGTAGCTTCTAGCTGGAAAAGCATTCAAAAATGTAAGAACTAAACAGTGTCTCAGAAGCTTTTGTAGCAAAGGTCGCAACCAGTGGATGCACGTCTGCAACAAGCCCAAAGTACTTTGGCTGGGTAAGTATAGCTCCATCTTCTTTATTTAAGAAAGGAGAACCAATTTGTCTCTCTCAAAAGTGTAGCTGGTACTGATCATGTACTATGGTCCATGGGATTGTGGTCTGTGCTGACAAATGTGTGTGTTAGCAACATACACATAGAACATCCAGTCCATACGAGGCACAGTATTAGAGTCACATGGTGCTAACTTGGATTTCACCATGCACATTCCTACATGACTGTGTCCTTGGACTGGAGCGGACTCTTTTGATAAATTCGGCTGGTTTAATTTTAAAATTATTGAAAAATTTAAATTTGAATGAGGATTCCATACTTAGTATTTAGCTTTTCAGAACAGACACACTTAGGAAAGGAGGGGATCTAGTGCAAGAGCAAGTCTCATCTATAGCACGTCTGCAACAAGCTCAAAGTACTTTGGCTGGGTAAGTATAGCTCCATCTTCTTTATTTAAGAAAGGAGAACCAATTTGTCTCTCTCAAAAGTGTAGCTGGTACTGATCATGTACTATGGTCCATGGGATTGTGGTCTGTGCTGACAAATGTGTGTGTTAGCAACATACACATAGAACATCCAGTCCATACGAGGCACAGTATTAGAGTCACATGGTGCTAACTTGGATTTCACCATGCAGAATCCTACATGACATTGTTGACTGCTTTGAGGTAGGCCACCGCAGAGATGGCCATGGTGGATTTGTCGGAGAAGACACATAGTTCCCTATACTGTGTGGAGAGCAAAGAAATACTTTGACTCTGAGTGAGTCCTTCCAAGACTTCCAATGTGTCTCTTTTTCAGCAGGTATTTGGGCATCCCATTCACAATGCTCAGTACATAGTTCTTTGACTAGTGCCTTGTCTTATACTGTTATTGGAGCCACAAACCCAAGCAGGTCAAATATTCTGCTGACAGAAACCCACTAGACTAGCTAGGAGGGCTGAGAAAAGTGTTGAACATAAAATCTCTAGGAAACACGGGATCAAAGAAAAATCATAAGAGCTGAATTAGGAGGATAGGACACAAAAAAAAATGGAACAAGTAAGTCGTAAGGATCGGGGCGTAGGTAGCAAGGAAGGAATCAGGAACAGCTGCGGGCAAAGAGCTCAGCAACCCCGCACTGTGTCCAGCCCTGTATTGAAGTAAAGCAAAAAACAACACTGGAAGCAGAGCGACATACACTACCAAAATGAAAGCAGAAACCGAACCATGACATTTGCGCTTTGGCTCCCTAAAGGGTAGGGGTGCCACCCGATTGTTTGAGTCATCAATGAAGACCTCTCTGTCCATTATTTCAAGAAAGGCTTTGTCTTCCATAGACATGGCAGGCTTGTCGTCATGTGGCATTTGTTGGAAGACTCCTTCACCAAAACAAGTCTTTTTCATCAAACAGGTCTTTCGTCTCGTCAGCCCTTGGAGCTTGATGGTGATGCAGCTGAAGTCGAGACGCATGTAGGTGGTGTTGTGGGGTCCACTGCATTGTTCTTGAACCTTATGTACGCATAATATATCTCGCTGAGCAGGATAAGCATGGCTGCCGAGGGATCTAGAGCTGGGATTCTGTCCACGACCCACTTGAGGTGTGGATAGTGTCTGGCGATCTCAGGTGTGGGGATTTCCAGATCATCATCTGAGAGCATGTCACATTCAATTTGAGTGGGGAGTGGAATGTGAGTTTTACCATCTAATGACTCCATGATGATATCTCTCTCTCTGGCCTGCTGGATAAACTAATGAAACAGATTTTGGAGCACAATCTTGACCTGGGACCTGACTGTAGTCCCACAGATGTCAGATGTCATGTGACAGCTTGAGAGGCTCCTTCCTCTTGCTCCCTGCCTTGATCTTTTGTGGTTACAGAAGTCTCAGTTACCCACGGAGCCAGACCTGAATGTATTGCAGTGAGATGGCTGTCACATTTGCATTCTCTGCACTAAAACATTTTTTCCACAGTCTCTGGCTAGGTGACTGGATGATGTGCAGCACTTTAAATACAACCACAGCTGACACAAAGAGCAGTACATAACATAAAGACATAAAACAAACAGTAAAACAATAAAATCAGTAGAACAAATACGGTCTCATGCTGGGCCAAAAGCCAAGGAATAAAAGTGGGTTTTTAGACAGGTTTTAAAAATCGACAGTGATGGGGCTTGTCTAATGTGGAGAGGTAAGGTTCCACAAAATACAGAGACAAGCAACCACTCACACTCAGACCTATGGACGATTTAGAGTCACCAGTTGACCCAAATATGCCTTTGGAAAGTGGGAAGAAACCGGAGTACCAGGAGGAAACCCCATCGAAAGACATGTACTCTAAATTGCCTGTAGGTCTGAGTGTGAGTGTGAGTGGTTGTTTGTCTCTCTGTCACCGTATGTTGGCCCTGTGATGGACTGGCGACCTGTTCAGGGTGTACCCCACTCTCATCCGATGTGAGCTGGGATTGGCTCCAGCATCCCCCATGACACAGAAACGGATAAGTAAATAAGGATAATATGGATAAGAATATAGTTATCCAAAAATCAATGATGATTTCTCTACTCTGATGTTAGTGTAAAAGTATGAAATAAAAAAAATTCCATGACTTCTCTCTTACCCTATTTGATCAATTTGACAGGACAGGACACTCAACCCAATTGGCATATGACCCCCCCCCCCCCATCCTGTTTCTGCTTCAGATTTCTGCTCATTGGGATGATTTGGAGCTATATCAATACATCTGATTTGATTTAATTTGATTTGATTTGATCTTCAAACCGTTCCACTAAGTGCCACTTCCCTGCACTCCCATCGCTTTTCCCCTCACCCACTCAACCAACAAAGCTGCTTGGAAATGAGACTCATTCCTTTCCAAAAATAAGGCTTTTGGGAAGGTATATTGTTAATGGCATACTATACTTTGCACTTGACATACGTAAAATGTGTTGCAAGACTCCTCTCTTTCATTCAAATCGAGGTAAGTGGTGGCCCCATCCATGACTAAGATGCCACTAGCACATATAAAAAAGCAACTGTTCAATGGAAATCATTCATTATAAAATAGGTAAATCTCACTACATCTTGTCAGGTCAGTTGTGCCTAACCAGGCTAGTTTTTCCCAGTGTCCTATGGTTATTTGCTGAAATAGGTCACCAGAGCTCCTCCACTTCCTGGAGGTGTTCTTTGTATTTTCCAATGGTATCAAATTGTATATTGCACTGAGACAAGTTGAAACATAACTGAGCATGTTGTCAGTACCAAAACTGTATTATTTTTTTTCTTTATTTGCACCATAAATAGTCTTGAAATATCTTTTCAATCCTGAGAACGTCATAGATGATGACTGTTAACTTGCAGTCCGGGTTGTGATCTCAGTAGAACCACACAAGATGTACAGTCTAAGATTAAAGGCAGCTTTGGGGTTTAGTTTTAATATGGATTTAGGTTTATTTCAAGATGAAGCAACTTGTACATCACACACGGTAATGTCAATAATGTGAGATGTCTGTTCCGGAGGAGAAACACATACCCACACAGGCTTTTCCATCAGCAGTGGAGGTGAATCCCTGGTCACACACACACAAGTAGGTTCCAATCAGGTTCTGACAGAAGGCATGCTCCCCACACACCATCTTATTGGCACACTCATTAATGTCTGAGAAGAAAAACAAACACAGGAAACATTATTTAATCCTCTCTTGGTAGATTTGATTTTCTCCCATTTAAAAATTGAAATGAAATCACTTAAAGCAGGAGAAAGCAGCAGTCGCAGTAAGGACCAGCTTCAGCACTTGTGTTGGAAGCACCACCCAGAGCAACTGAAACCATGTAAATCCGTCTTCATTTGTATAGCTTGGGTGATTTTTCTTTTGTTTAAGGGACAAGACAAATTATCTGAATCTTAGTTGATCATGATTCAATAAGACCTTTCTCAGACCTGGATCAGCCTCCATCTTCAGTGTCAGTGTCAGTGTCAGACTGTCAGGACCACAACTGTCAATTGTCTATTGTTAGGGTTTTAGTTGAGTTTTCTTTCTTTGCCTCATTTCCTGTTTTAATTTGAAGTCTGTGTCCTGCCCCTGTCTTCCTACCCCCTACCCCAATGTGTTTCACCTGTGTCTCATTGTCTCTCTAGTGTGTGGTATATATGCTGTGTTCCCCATTCCTCCAGTGTCTTATTGCATTGTTGTGAGCGTTCCAGCCCTTTTGTTTTCCCTCAATCGCAATATTGAGAATGCAGATACCAAGGTTGGTATCAGTATCAGATTGATACTATATTTTTGTTGATGTTTCTCTTCTATACATTTAGAAAACAATTTGAATTTCCTCCCAACGTTTGTGTGAGCACAGCTCTCTGCGGATCCTAATGTGCAAAGTCTCACCTGAGAGGTCAAGCTCACTGCGCCCCTCCCCTTTGTAATGTTCGTATTCTTCTATGGATAAAACATCGAGAGCGGAATTTAATGCTAACTTCTGCTAGCTGTTTATAACAAACTCCTGCTGAACAACAGTCACTCTGCAAGTCGTCTACTAAGGTTATATTGCCACCTATGGGTAACTCCTTTGTTCACACTTATCATAACCACACCTCCTACCCTGCTCTGCCTAGAGCAGACACAGCAGCTCACTGCTGGCTGTAATGATGGGAAACACACTTCCTTTGACTGACTTTATATGAATCACCCACCGCATTGAATTGGTCATTTGAGTCATTGAACCGTCACTCAAGCTACACTCCATCAACTTCAGGGACATATTTGCAAGACAAACACAACATCCTGTTTTAATCCGAGTGTCTATGTGTGAGTAGATATTTGTGTTTGTGCATGTATGTGCATCTGTGTGTGCATGGATGGCGATGTGGCCTGGGTGGGGAATATTGTCTATTTTTATTTTTCAGTATGTCATTTACTCAGTGCAACATTGTTCTTTGTTTGAAAAGTGGTAAATAGATAAAGTTTGATTGGCTGGTAAATAGATAGATAGATTGGTTGATTGATTGATTTACTGATAGAGTGAATAATTTCCTTCTACTGGAGTTTTACCGGACTACCCAGACTAAGATGAGATAAGAATAAGATAAGATAAAAAAAAAAACAAAAAACACAGCACAGGATCTACTGCTCCAGACAGTCTTGGGCCTCATTAGACGAGGATGGCTGGAGGATGTAGAGAGGATGCCTCAGTCAGTTAGAGACTTTTACCTAAGTTAGAGGGCTGAGTCGTGAGAGGATGTCTCATCATCATTCCTGCTACCACGAGAGAGGTAATTTTAGAGGGAATCCATGATGGGCATCAAGAACTAGCTAAGTGCTGATAAAGAGCTAGCCAATCTGTATGGTGGCCCAACATGTCAGAACAGATCACTAAAAAAGGTATAGCAGTGTTTGTTATCTTTGCCATTTTGTTACCTATTATGTTATATGAAGGAAATTTTCAGGTAAATGTTCAGTGAAAATACTGACAAAGGTAGTGTGTGAAGACAATTGGGTTACTATAATGCTACAGTCAAAGTATTGATAGGAAATGTTCAAGGAAACCTTTGTGATAGACATTTTAGAGAGGGAGATATGACGAGTGAAAGGTGCTGCTGTGAATGTGTTATCGCAGTGCAAGAGTGCACTCGTGTTTGAAGATGTAGAAGGAAGTACGTTCAGTTGCTGTTCTGTCCTGCATATGCTGGGCATTAAAGACCGTTGCACAGACTAAACCCACGCAATATTATTAAATCATTTAAGTTCATTTTTCTCCTTATTAATGTACACACAGTATCCCATTTTGACAGAAAAATGCAGAAATGTAAACATTTTTGCTAATTTATTAAAGAACAAAAACTGTATTCAGACCCTGTGCTCAGTATTGAGTAGAAGCACCCTTTTGAGCTAATACAACCAAGAGTCTTCTTGGGAATGATGCAACAAGTTTTTCACACCTGGATTTGGGGATCCTCTCCAGCTCTTTCAGGTTGGATGGTGAATGTTGGTGAACAGCCATTTTCAGGTCTCCCCAGAGATGCTCAGTTAGGTCTAAGTCAGGGCTCTGGCTGGGCCATTCAAGAACAGTCAGAACTGTTCTGAAGCCACTCCTTCATTATTTTAGCTGTGGGCTTAAGGTCACTGACTTGTTGGAAGGTGAACCTTCAGCCCAGTCTGAGGTCCTGAGCACTTTTGAAAAGGTTTTCCTCCAGGATATCACTGTACTTGGCTGCATTCGTCTTTCCTTCAGTTGCAGCAAGTCATCCTGTCCCTGCAGCTGGAGCACACCCCACAGCATGATGCTGCCACCACCATGCTTCACTGTTGGGATTGTATGTCACAATCATTGTTTCCCTGTCAGTCAGCTGCAGCTCATTTCCCCTAACCCCTCACTAACTCTTCTATCTTTGCCAGATTGTTCTTTAGCGCTATGCAAGACTTTCCAGTGATCTGTTCCTCTCTTCCTCTCCTGTTGCCAAACGTTCTCCCATCTCCCCACTGCATCTCTGGAGCTCAGCCACAGTGATCTTTGGTTCTCCTTTACCTCTCTATCTCTGTCTCTGGACGGCCAGCTCTAGGAAGAGTTCTGGTTGTCCCAAATATCTTCCAATCAAAGATTATAGAGGCCACTGTGCTCTTAGGAACAGCAGAAATTCTCTTGTAACCTTGGCCAGATCTGTGCCTCATCACATTTCTGTCTCTGAACTCGGGCAGTTCCTTTGACCTCATGATTCTCATTGGCTCTGAGATGCGCTGTGGGCAGGTCTTACATAGACAGGTGTGTTCCTTTCCCAATCCTCCAGTGGAGCTGTAGAACCATCTCAAGGATGATCAGAAGAAATGGACAGCACTTGAGTTAAATATACTGGGGTCACAGCAAAAGGTCTGAATACTGATGGCCAGGTGATATTTCGGTTTTTGTTGGAAATAAATTTGCAAAAATGTATTTTTTCTATCAAAATGGGGTGCCGTGTGTACATTAATGAGGAAAAAAAATGAACAAATGACTTTAGAAAATGGCTGCAATGTAACAAAGAGTGAAAAAAAAATCTGCACTGCATATGGCTGGGCATCCTCCTTTAAAGGTCTCCTTACGGGCTGTTTCCAGCTGAAAACACTGCTGACCTTGTCCACTCAACTGACTAGACCCATCTCCCTGGCATCAGGGCAGCTCAGCAGGCAGTTTCCTTCCTCCTTTATACACTAGTGTTGGAATCCCCTCACACATGCTCTAAAAACAACAGTAGAGAGGCCTGCATGTCCCTCAAGAAGCCTGAGCTAGAGTTGTCTGCCTGTTTGTGTGGATTCAAGTTTGAACAGGAACTGAATGCAGACATTGGCTGGACTCAGACGCCCTCAGCAGGGGTCCCCGGTGACTTCACCCACGGCAGCCCTCCGCCTTTGCTTTTCCCAGGCTCTAGTTGCAGGAGAGAGCTGTACCAGCTTTCGTGTCGACCGGATCACTGAAGGGAGCAACATCAAACATTCTCCTCAAACCCAGCACAGACTGCCGCGCAATCAGCTGAGTTCATGTGCTGCGAAGACCAGCATGCCAACTTTGTTACCTGAAGCTAATGAAGAGCATTGTCTTCCATGACCTTCCCCGCTGCCGCCGAAGAGCTTATCTCGTCACTGTTGTCTGAGGAGCAACACGGACCGGTCAACCGAGCCGAAGAACGAGTTGCGGACAGTCGGAGCTGATCTCTCTCTCCCTTTTACTCCCTCACGCTGGAGGAGCTGATCTCTCTCTCCCTTTTACTCCCTCACTCCGGAGGAGCAGAGCAACAAAAGAGGCTTGTGTCTGGGCAGAGACAGTTAGAATAGCATGCGTTGCATTTTGTTTTACCATGTCTTTTGCTTATTTGGGATTCAGTTTCATTTGTTTTCTTTGCTTTCTTTTATTTCCATCGGTTCCCATGAATCGTAAAATTGATTGGTGCTACAGATCTCGTGTCAGCCGTCACCGTGATCAGTGATTGAGCAGTATCACTAGTTAAAGGACCAATACCCAACCTGGGAACTCTGCTTGCCAGCTCGGCTATTGAATAGTGATATTGTAATAATCAACTGTGGTGACGTCGTCTGTGATCTCTTTCTCCTTCTCTTTTCTTCCCTTCACACACATTCACACACGGCAACCAGCCGCCATCTTGGCTCCGACGGGTGCGTAGTCAATGTCACTGCATCGCAAGAAGGCCCCCTTAACTCAGTGGGGGTGGTGGGAGAGAGGAGGGTGAAAGCTGAGCTATCATCCATGTTGGAGAACAACTCCCACCCCCTGCAGGACTTCTTAACAACACTGGGGAGCTCCTTCAGTGACAGACTGCTTCACCCAAAGTGTGTGAAGGAACAATATCGCAGGTCCTTCCTTCCTGCAGCTGTCAGACTTCACAACCAGCAGACCACACACAAGACTCTTTAAACTTACTGGATTGTACATATTCTGTAAACTTCCCCACTGTGGGACGAACAAAGAAATATCTTATCTTGGCTCTGACGAGTGCGTAGCCGACATCACTCCATTGCCATCTTGGCCATTCTTATTACATGTGTGTCACCTGTTGTAGATTAGTAGCTGATGTGTGTCATTGAATAATCAAACTATAACAGCCATTTATCCAGAGTGATGTTATTTTGAATAATTATTGCTATGAATAAATTCTGTTATATTTTAAACCATTGTTGTTTGTGATTATTGTGGCTATAATTGTGACAATTGCTGGATTTATAACAGTCTGTGCTTGATTTCACTCCTTCTGTTAACCTTCTGAGACTGAATATTGAGTTTGCTGATTTGGACATTGGTCCCTGGTAACAGGGAGGTGCCCCGAAATTTAGTTTAAATCATGATAGTGATTTCAGGGGGGATATGTGGGAGACAGCATCCAGAGGCCTTGTCACTGTTCATGCCTCAATATGAGAGTCTGGTCATCAGGACCTTCTCTGGTGCCAAACAAGTCAAAACAAGTAGAAGACATCTGGGTGCCAGGGAAGGGCACAGGGAAGGAACTACACTACACATATGCACACAGAGCTGCAAAATCACTATGGTTGAAGTTCAAGGTAAAGATGAAGGCTATCCACACAGCACACACACGTAACCTGTCTTAGGTATAAGAAGCATGTCACGTGTTTTTCTGGTTGGTTCTGTCTCTGACTACGTTGTTAGTAGGGCTGATGTGAATAAAGAGATTCCCCATCTGACACCTGTGTCCAGACAACCTGATTTCCTCTTTTCCACCTCTTTCCGCCACAACAGTATAATCACAACAATAATCCTTTTCTTGCTACTGTGATGTGAAGATAAAAGAAATAAATATCTTTTCAACCTCGCCTCCAATAGCATATGTAGCACAAGGTCCTCTCCCTCTTGGCCACTGTATTGCAACGTGCCAACTCTCCAGCTGCACAAATTATTGGACGGGCGTTGTGCATTTACATCCAGGTGCGCCAGGTCTCACTCCCTCATTTCCAATCTTCTCTTGCAGGGCCTGCAGCATGACGTGCAACTGGGTCTTCGTTTGGCGTGGGAGCCATCAAGATTTATATATTGCCATGGAGAAACAGGCTTCTGAACCACTGAATCAATGCCAAGCAATAGTGTTTAAACGGTTCAGTGTTTTGAAGCACTTGATACAGTTAAATATGGCAACATTTTCTGGCCAACATTCAACATAGCATTTTCATGGAACAATAAAGTCTCATGAAGCAGTGAAGCACTGTTGTGTATCTTTAACAATTTAACTTTCGTGTGTACCTTTACGTCTTTGACTAATGTGATTGCATTGGCGAATGCTTGTGTATCCATCTATCTTCCATCTTCTACTGCTTTTCCGTTTCCAGGTTGTGGGGCTGCTGGAGCCACTCCCAGCTCACTCTGGGCGAAGGGTGGACACCCTGGACAGGTCGCCAGTCCATTGCAGGGCCAAAATACAGAGACAGACTGAGACGAACACCCACTCACACTCACATTCAGACCTACAGACAATTCAGAGTCACCAGTTACCTAGACATGCATGTCTTTGGGTGGTGGGAGGAAACCGGAATACTCTGTGAAAACCCATGCAGACACGGGGAGAACATGCAAACTCTACACAGAAAGGCCCCAGACCGAACCCGCGACCTTCTAATTGTGGGGTGACAGCGCTGACCACTACATTGTCGTGCTGCCCTGCTTGTGTATTGATAGTACAAAATGCTGGTGATAGTGGAAAGTGGGTTTTGGGGGATTCACGGACTTCTTTTTAAAAAACAAGATCATTTCAGTTGTGTTTGGCTTTAGTCTGTTTCTTTTCTTTGTCATTACGTCTCCAGCTTTGGAGAAGACTCTTTCCCGTGGGAGTGAAATCGGTATGTATTATGCTATTAATCTAATCATGTGCTAATCTTACTTATACTTCACTATCCCCAGTTGTCAATCAATAAAACTACAGCAACTGTCCTCCTCTCAAAAACCCATGAAGTTTACAAGGATTGTGTCCATTTATGCAACGCTGTGTCTGATGTAATGAAGCTTCATTCGGGAAGTCACGTGATGTTTCGCATGGTGACGTGAGGCATCCTGCCACAATAATTTTGCTTTGAAAGCTCACTTGAATCTCTCCTTTGTCTGTATTCAGTTTAGTAGCCAGCCTGAAGTGGAAAAACTTGGTCAATTAAACTGCGTCATTCTTCCACTTGCAAAGACCTACACCACGTAATGTCTGTAGACAGGGCTAATATAGTGAGTAACTTCAGTCCCTGCAGTCACAGTCGCACGATAGTGACATGTTGTCTGGTCTCCTGTTTGAAGTTAGCTGACAGTAGCGGAGATGAGTCAGTGAACAAGTTAACAGAGATGATGAATTATGATTCATGAGTCACTAAGGTGACTCTCGAGTTTTGAATGAATTGTCTAGGAATCGCACATCACTAGCTGGATGGCGTCATCATGATGGCTGAGAGGAAGGGAAGTGCTGTTTGGAGATAACTTACCGCTGCAGACAAAGATACTGCTACCTGTAAGCAGAACACCCAAAAGAGAAGGAGGGAAGAGGAGGGGGATCCCCAAACCTGAACCAGAACCCTGGCACAGAGAACGATCACTGGCAGAGGCCTTTCAGCAACACACTCAACAATATCCACGTAGCTGATTTTTAGGAGTAGAAGTAAAATTTGGTAACCTCCAGCATTAATTTGAATTATTTTTCAAACTCTAATTGGTGGATAGAGATGTAATTTTAGCAGGCTGATTAAACTTTTTTCATGTTTGCAAATTCAATTTGTTGATAAAATTTCAAATATTTGTTAGTTAGTAAAAAAATGTTTTTAAAATATTTAAAAAAATTTAAATATTTTCTACAAACCTTTGTCCTGTGTTTTATTATGATCATATTCATGATGATCTAATTACAAAATCATTCAACCATCATAAAATTTCAAGTAAAAAGCATTAGTTTCAGTATCAGCAATGCTGGCCCTGTATTTACTTACTCGATCCTCCATCTATTTCATGTTCATCATCGTTACAGGTATTTCGGGCTTTAATTATGAAACAGCTGCAGGAAATGCTCAGCTTAACAGAACAGGAGTGATCTCAGTTTTAGTCTGTCTGTGTTGCTGCTGTGAACTTCACACCAGGGTCTGAGTGTGAACATGTAAAGGTCTGTGATGTACTGACAAGCTCACCTACACACTTGCCAGTCAGCGTGACCTGGTAGCCTGGCTCACAGGAAGTGAGGCAGCGGTATGAGCCGATGGTGTTTTCACAACGCTGTGACCCGCAGACTGCTCCACTGGATGAAACACACTCATCCACATCTGAGAGAGAAACATTTCCTTGTTAATCAAAGCTTTGATAGCAAAAAGAGAAATAGTCTCCAGTCTCCAGATCTGCTTGGTCAAGCAGGAAAGCTATTGCAGGCCTCCAACACTCTAAAACTAGCAGTATCATCTCCTTTGATGGCTTTGAGTCAGACATTGAATTTGCAAATGCACAACTGTTTTTATACATGTTTTGATTATTTAGATTTTAGTCAGGAAATACAGGAAGTGAGTCATAAACTGAGTGACAAGGATGTAGAAAAATCCTTCTGTTCCCTCAAACCAAATAAAAGCTATGGTCCTGATAACATTTCTGGCTGCTTGCTGACATCTTGTGCAAAGGAGCTGAGCTCTATTTTTCAGCACATTTTCAATCAGTCTCTAAAGAGGCAGCATGTGCCAAAAGTTTGGAAGGATGCTGTTGTTATCCCTGCCCCAAAAATCAGTTCTCCCAAAACCCTCAATGATTTTAGACCAATCGCACTGACATAGGTTTGTAATGAAATGTTTTAGAATTGTTAGATCTGAAATTCTGAAGAACACTTAGCAGGACCTTGATCCCATGCAATTTGCTTATAGACCCAGCAGAGGGGTAGAAGATGCTACAGGTACTTTATTAAATTTGCTTTTTAAACATCTGGAGGGGAAAGGAACACATGCAAGACTTTTATTTTTGTTTTTTCATCTGCTTTTAATACAATCCAACCCCATGTTTTAGCCTCAAGGCTTTTAGAGCATTTTAACATAAGCAACAATCTTGTGGGTTGGGTTTTCAACTTTTTAACTGACAGGACACAGAAAGTGAGAGTGAATAGAACGGTCTCAGATCAGGTTACATCCTCTACTAGATCCCCACAAGGATGTGTGTTGTCTCCTGTCCTGTTCATCCTCTATACAATCGTGTCGTAGCAGCAGAGAGGATAGAACCATTTTAAAGTACGCAGACAACACAGCTATTGTCAGCCAGCATAAAAACAATTGCACGAGCCATGAGCCCAGTTATTAATAATTTTCTGCACTGGTGCAGTAAAACTTTCCTTGAGATGAACATTTCCAAAACAAAAGACATCACTGGCTTTTGTAAATACAGGGCTTCCAATCAAGAGGCTACAGTTTTAGAAGGTCAGATAGTGATGTGTGTCAACACATACAAATATCTTGGAACTATCATCGACAACAAACTGAACTTTTTTTGAAGTTTGACGTTTTTTGGCCTTTTTTGTCTACTGGTGTTTTAATTTATCTTGCTTTTTATCTTGGGGCCGTCCTCTTTGTTCTTTTAGCCAAAGCAATCTCGTCACTCTGTCTTGTCTTGTGTTGTTCTGTGTGTTTACAATATGAGAGAACTCACTTACTGTAAACCGAATTTACCCAAGGGTACAATAAATATTCTGAATCTGAATCTCTTGACAATGAACTTTTGTCTGTGAAGTGTTTGGCTCTGGTAGCACTGTGACCTTATCTAGACACAGGTTGTCTTCGCTCTTTTAAGTATAAAAACAATAGACTAGATACACTGGTGTCTCATGAGCTGAAAGAACAGTGGTATTGGAGTATTAAGTTGTGTGAAATGAGAAGACAAATCAAAAAATAGTACCTTGTAAATACAATACTTGAGTCAAGTATATGTTATTTTCATGCCCTAGGAGTGAGGGTGGTTGTTTGTGGTCACATTCATTTTAAAGGACAAAGTGTGTGTGTGAGCGTGTGTACACACACCCAGACAGGTGGTCTTCTCTGGGTTGGGGGTGAAGCCGGTTTGACATTGGCACTGGAAGGAGCCTGCAGTGTTTACACAGCGACCATCCAAACACACACCTGGCTTCTCACACTCATCCACATCTACAGAGAGAGCAAAAGAGCGCTGTCATGTAACACACACACATACGCACAGTATAAAAAGAAACATGTTCACCATGAGGACAGGCCAGATGGCTACAGCATTACATCAGCTGAAAACGCAGAAACAGAAGAGCTGAGCTGTTAGCACTGCCCTATACACTCACCGGCCACTTTATTAGGTACACCATGCTAGTAACGGGTTGGACCCCCTTTTGCCTTCAGAACTGCCTCAATTCTTCATGGCATAGATTCAACAAGGTGCAGGAAGCATTCCTCAGAGAGTTTGGTCCATATTGACATGATGGCATCACACAGTTGCTGCAGTTGTCGGCTGCACATCCATGATGCGAATCTCCCGTTCCACCACATCCCAAAGATGCTCTATTGGATTGAGATCTGGTGACTGTGGAGGCCATTTGAGTACAGTGAACTCATTGTCATGTTCAAGAAACCAGTCTGAGATGATTCCAGCTTTATGACATGGCGCATTATCCTGCTGAAAGTAGCCATCAGAAGTTGGGTACATTGTGGTCATAAAGGGATGGACATGGTTAGCAAAAATACTCAGGTAGGCTGTGGCGTTGCAACGATGCTCAATTGGTGCCAAGAAAATATTCCCCACACCATTACACCACCACCACCAGCCTGAACCATTGCTACAAGGCAGGATGGATCCATGCTTTCATGTTGTTGACGCCAAATTCTGACCCTACCATCCGAATGTCGCAGCAGAAATCGAGACTCATCAGACCAGGCAACGTTTTTCCAATCTTCTCTTGTCCAATTTCCATGAGTTTGTGCAAATTGTAGCCTCAGTTTCCTGTTCTTAGCTGAAAGGAGTGGCACCCGGTGTGGTCTTCTGCTGCTGTAGCCCATCTGCCTCAAAGTTCGACGTACTGTGCGTTCAGAGATGCTCTTCTGCCTACCTTGGTTGTAACGGGTGGTTATTTGAGTCACTGTTGCCTTTCTATCAGCTCGAACCAGTCTGGCCATTCTCCTCTGACCTCTGGCATCAACAAGGCATTTCCGCCCACAGAACTGCCGCTCACTGGATATTTTTTCTTTTTCGGACCATTCTCTGTAAACCCTAGAGATGGTTGTGTGTGAAAATCCCAGTAGATCAGCAGTTTCTGAAATACTCAGACCAGCCCTTCTGGCACCAACAACCATGCCACGTTCAAAGTCACTCAAATCACCTTTCTTCCCCATACTGATGCTCGGTTTGAACTGCAGGAGATTGTCTTGCCTAAATGCACTGAGTTGCCGCCATTTGATTGGCTGATTAGAAATTAAGTGTTAACAAGCAGTTGGACAGGTGTACCTAATAAAGTGGCCGGTGAGTGTATATGACACTGTACATGTTACTATGATTTAAAGTCGGAACCTGAAGCTATTTGTAAAAAAGTTTTTGAAATGCTGAAGTTGCTAATCTGGATTTTCACACACAACAGCCCACAGTACAAAACAGTTAGGAGAGCAACAGATGGTCATAAGAATCCCTAATGTTGGGCGGTGGCTCACCGAGGCAGGATGTCCTGTTGTCACTCAGCGTGAATCCCCGAGAACACACACACGTGTAGGATCCAGGTGTGTTCACACACTCTCCTTCAGAGAAACAGAAGTCACCCTCCAAACACTCATTAATGTCTGAGGGCAAATAAACAGTGATTAGTGCAACCTTATCGTATTTGAGCTGCAGTAGTTTGTGTTAGTCCATCCATTTTAATGTTCAAACAGTGAACCAGACACACTTCTGCATGATCTGAGTTTCGATAACCAGGAGGAGAGCTGCACCTGAACGAGCTGATGGTGTTCATGCAAACTAGCTTGGCCTAACGTGCCCCATCATGTGTCACTCATCAACATCTGCAGCAGAGATGGTAATTCCTATACCTATATATTTGATCTCACAAAGATAACTTCCTGAGTTACATTGTCATGACCCACTGATATCTTTGGTGTTTCAGATTTACATGTATGTGATTAGTATCAGAGCCTTCATTGTGTAGCTAGAGACAAATTATACCATTACAGGAAGGATACACATGAAAAAGAGGTTGTTGAAGCCATGGGCAGACAGACCTGCAGGCACTTTTTTACAGTCAAGGTCAAAAGAAAAAAGTGTGACTGAAAGCAATTGCTGTAAAATTAGTAACACGTGTTTTCTCTGAAATAATCTGCATATTGAATAATAATAAAAAAAAACTAATTTGATGCAGCCTAAACAAAAACAGTATTCAGTATTCAGATTTTATATGTGTATCTTGTAGATGCACGTAGACAGAAGGTCATGGTGTGTGTGTTTTGTGTGTTTGTGTGTGCGTACCTGTGCACACTCCCTTCACACTGTGGTAACCCTGCTGACAGGCCACACATCTATAGGATCCTTCAGTGTTCACACATTGTTGACCAGGACAAGTCTCACTAATCTCACACTCATTTATATCTACTGACAGAGAGAGGGGTGAGAAACCGTGAGAGAAAAAAGTGTGTGTACTATGTGTGTCTGTATGTACCTGTGCACTGTCTGTTGATCAGCAAGAATCCAGGCGAACAGGACACACAGCGGTATGATCCCACTGAGTTCACACACATCTGACCAGGACACTGAGATGGCTCTGCACATTCATCTACATCTGACCACACACGACACATCACACACAAAGACGAGAGTTAGAGCTGGTTGGTGGACTCAGACAGACAGACAGAGCCCTGACCACACTGAACATACACATGTTATACACCACACTGCACGTTCCCGGTCTGTGGTTTAGTTAGAGTTTAGAATCTGTTGTGTTTGGTGCCACTTTGCATTTCCTCTTTACCTGTACAGGTTCTGTTCTGAAGCTTGTAACCATGGTGACAGACACAGCGGTAGCTTCCAGGTATGTTTTCACACAGACCGTTGGAGCAGGGAGCCTGTCGGCACTCATCGATGTCTGCAGACAATTACAAGAGCAGAATGACACAGGCAACCTCCAGGAATGGATGGGATTATTCATCATCAGCAAGAAACAGCTGTGTGGTGTGTCTGACACTGTCAGTCAAAATAAACTTCTGATTTGCTCTCAGACTGTCATGCCGAGGACTGAGTTTAGCATGTGATCTGCAGCAGTGCAGCCATTACAAACTGAACAGTTACTGATTGGGATAAAGTAATGTATCCTGAAGGTAGATTCAACACCGTACAGACTGTCAACCCATTACTGACATTATTTAAAGAAAACCTGTCATATTCTATCAAATTGTAACTAAAAAGCCTGTTTTCTTGTTTTATTTGTTTTATAAAACTTGTTTTATTCAAGACACAAGGACGCCCACTGTGAAGTAATGCCTTGGTTAGCGACCTGGTCTGTGAAAGCCTCAAGTTTGCAATTTGGTTGTTGCCATTTTGGGATTTTATACCTATAGAAACCAGATCAGGAGGAGAAGGTTGAGCTGAAGAGGAGTGACAATGTGGCAGTATGTTTTTGTGTTTATTAAAACTGGGATACAATAGTTTGTTTCTGACATCGGGATCCTAAAACTCAATCAACAGGATTATGAGTGAAGTGCTTTGTTGAAAGGGCTGATTGTTGTTTTTGAAGTCTAGTTCTGAATTTAATATGTTTTTCAAAAATCTTACTCTTCGATTGCCATTGGGTTTCAAATTTTTCATTTGTCAAGTCATTAAGGCTAACTAACATTATACTAAATGACAGCATCCTGAAGCACACTAAAGTTCTGTAGCTACAGTGAGAAGCTGCTGCTACAAAGTATCATAGTGTTTAAATTATTTCTACATGAGTGGAAGTAACGATGAGTGACAATGGGCGTGGCTAAAGAATAAATACATCATTCTTATTAACATGAAACACAACTGAAAACATCGAATCTACTATAATTTTCCACTTCTCCCTGTTCTACATATATTTTTTTTTCCTTCACATTTTCACATGTTGGTCACACAAAAGGAGAAATTTCATGAACCCACTGTAACCAAATAAATTATAAATAATAAAGTACTTGTTATCTATCGATATAATCGATGATTGATGATAATAAAAAAAAAACTTCAAGGTAGCACTTGACTTAGGTGTGTTACCTGTACAGAACCTGTTGACCAGTTCATACCCAGGCTGGCAGGACGCACAAAGGTACGAACCCTGGCTGTTGATACACTCCTGACCTGGACACTGCAGAGGGTCCTGACATTCATCCACATCTGTCACACACAAACACATACACAACAACTCCGATGCGGTTAGATACATCTCTTCCAGACTAACAGAATATCAGCTATACCTGCTCACACCTCAACACACATGTATCCAAATTCACAGTACCTAAGTACAGCTTTTAAGGAGTACCAAACACCTGAGCCTACATATTTCACCTCCACCATATGTCAGGGGTGAGGAATTCACTTTTCACTGCATCACATTTGATATTTTGAATTCTATTCAAGTTTCAAATGAATTACACTGAAAATCAGCATATTACTTAGCAGAACGTGAGTGTTGTTTGTCTTTGTCTCTGTATGTTGGTACTGAAATGGACAGGCGACCTGTCCAGGGTGTAACCCGTCCCAGTTTGAGTCAAGATTGACTCCAGCATCCCCTGCAACCCGGAAACGGGGTAACTGGTAGAAGATGAATGAATGTTTATTTTTGGACTTTATGTATCCTGGATGGAATTCAGCTCGAGTTCAGAGAGAACGCTGAACTCTCTGCTGTTCAGTCCGGTCACTTGCTGTTTTTCTGTTTATTTATTTCATTATTAATTTATTTCCAATGCTGATTTTGTTGACATACATTCCACTTTACTCTTATTTTTTTATTCTGCTTAATTAGTTTTTTTATTACTAGCATTGCTGGCTCAAATATATATTTGATATATTTTTTGTTGACTTGCACATTTGAATATTTTGCTTGTAAATATTTTTTATGTTGAAGGTATTTTATGTTTGTGTGATATTTGCTGTAACAGAAGAATTTAGCAGTTTTGGATCAATAAAGCACATCTATCTATTGATATAATACATGTTGCCGAAGTGCATAGTGTGTGCATTTGTGTGTTGCAGAGCTGGGGGTGTGGCCGGAGAGTGAGTGACATGGTGTGAGGGCCGGCATGAGAGTGAGAAAGAGAGAGCGGGTTGGTTACTTGTCATTTCTTGTTGGTGAATGTTTTCCTCAATCATAATATTCGTACCTCTAAAACAAATCACGTCAAATACTAGCCACGCAACAACTTAAATGTGCGCTGTCTAAAATAATAAACTAAATAACTAACGAAATAATTAATGTAATTATTAAAGAACACAAAACACTTTCTTTGAACTTTTGCTCAGCATTGTTTTCAAAACAATGAAATAATCCTTACAAAAATGTAAATCAATACATTTACGATCAAACAATACAAAAAATAATAAATAACAAAAATATTAATTAAATAAAATTGTAATACACAAAAAAGTTCACATTTGAACTTTTGCTTTGTGAAACTAAACATACCTCTGGTGACCAGCATAGTTTTGTCCTGACAGAGATGTAAATAAACTTTTGTACAGAAAGAATATTTCTCAAAAACAGAATTAGCTTCTCTTTCTGTTGGCCACTCCTCAATTTTTTCCGCTCTGTCAGAAACTCTCAGAAACGCACATGCTACCGGGATATAAATGCACAACTCACACAACTCTTCTGGTCATGTAACTTGGATGGATCAGTTCAATATGCTGTGTGCTGGGGGGGTCATTCAACACAAAACAGTGGAGTAAGTTACCTAAAAAATACATGCACTTTTATTTCACATTTGTTAATTAGTAGTCAATACTTTAATGGAGTAGTTGATACCAAAATGGGCGACCTGCAGGTATTGATATACTGATACCGTGGGATCGATCTGCCCATCACTCGTACATAAATGAGACAGAGAGAGAGAGCCAGTTACGGTGCTGTCGTTATCATGGTTGTTGGAAATAAATACAGTAAGCTCTGAGGATGTGTCAGCGTATGACTCACTGTCTGCTGCTTCAAGCTGAGGGAGTTAAACCCTGAGGAAGAGCAACTTCGGCCCCTGGAGCAGATCCATAGGCTCCCCTGTGATCCAGACCGTGGTCTGGATGCGTCAAAAGGTTTCAAACTTGCAACCACAAGGGACCACGCTGACCCCTAGAGACCACAGAGCGACTGCCTTCTGCACCAGAAATGGACTTAAATGTGGACTGTTGAATATTCGATCATTATCATCAAAATCTCTACTAGTCAATGATCTCATAGCTGATCATCATATTGATTTATTTTGTATAACTGAAACGTGGCTGCAGCAGGATGAGTATGTTAGCATTAATGAAGCTCCACCCCCAACTCATGTTAACTTTCATATACCTCCTACCACAGGTTGAGGAGGGGGGGTGGCTGCAATATTTCAGTCAGGCCTATTAATCAACCCCATACCAAAATCTGGCTGCAGTTCTTTTGAAAGCCTCACTCTTAGTCTTTCCCACTCAGACTGGAAAGGTGAAAAACCAGTTCTGTTAGTTACAGTATACCGTCCACCTGGTCCGTACTCAGAATTCCTATCAGAGTTTTCTGAGTTTATATCAGAGTTAGTACTCAGCACAGATAAAATAATGATGATGGGAGACTTTAATATACATGTATCTAGAGTAAACAAAAGAAACTTGTGCGACAAAAAATGGACCAGACTCATTGACTAACTTCCTAACAACAAACTTTCACCTTGCCCTATGTCCCTACAGATAATATCTAACTAGCCCAGTGAGTAGTGATAGCTGACATGTCTTTGGGGTCATCAGGTGGGAACCTCCTTTCACCGGTGTTTCATCTAGTTAGAACCACAACACCTCCAGGAGGCTAAATAGTGATCACTGACATCCCAGAGTCACCCCCTAAAACCAGCCATTACTGCTTCTCACAAAAAGACAACTGTCTCACACAGCACTACTGTCAACTACTCTGACTCTCACCAACTGGATTTCTTCCTCTGCTTCTCCCTAGAGTCTGTCTATCTTAAGAGCTCCCCCTGCTGGGCCCCCAGCTACTATTACTTCTTCTAATCCAAATCCACTGACTGGATCTGACTGCCTCATCTGACATTTCCTTCACTATTTTCTTCACCCTCTGTCTCCTTCCTCCTAACTCCTTCAACAAAGCAACAGCAGATCTTGCTACAAACCCTCTACATCCTACTTCCACTGGACAAATCCTAACGTTCCATCCTCGCTGCTCAGCATCCTTACCTAGATACCTGAGCTTTTTCATTCATATGCTTCTTCAACTGAATCCTCCCACGGCACAGTCAGCTCTATGAAATATACTCTCATTCTACTTCTAGACCACAAAATTATATCAGGCCTTAGCTTTGTGCAGGCTATTTCCTGGGGAACAACAAGCTTTCCTCCTAAATCTACCTGCATCTCCCAGTCACTGGCATCCACTAAGCTGCCTTGCCTCCTTGCTATCTTATTAACTTTCCCTCCTTCTTGAACAAACTGAATTGCCACTCTCTTTGCCTTAGACCTCCTAAATTTCCCTGCCTCTGTATATCTTCAATGCCTGCAGCTAAGCTTTTTAAAACCTGGTTATGTCGCCACGTATATTGGCCTTGTGACAGACTAACCTTACAACCTGACAAGATGTGCTTTAGAGTTGCAGTACCTGAACACAACGAACATAGTGGGTCTCCATCTACCCAGAGTTTTAGGTTCTGGGGAGTTGGCAATACATCATATGTTGCCCCTATCAAAAATCTAATACTACTTTCCTCCATACTCCACAGCTCTTTCCAACTAAGCTTTTTCTTCTCTACACCTTCCCAGTTCAACCACTTTCCCTGCTTAGCCTGAGCCACTGCCCTCGCACCTCTTAATATTTCCTCCTGTCGACGAGCCTGCTCCACAACTAGCTTCCTCTTCTCTTTGGGACCTGCTCTACTCCACACCGGTTTGCCTGGGCCAAGCCCCAAGCCTCCCCGGCCTATCTGTACATTACCCACAATCTCTGTATGCCTAAGAGCTGCTTTTGCTTCCTGCCCTGCCATTCTTGGATTCCATTTTCTCCCCTTGGTTGGGTTTGGAACCACCTTACTAACTACCACATCTTTACTCCCAGATAACAGGAGCTCTGTCCTAACCTTAGTACATTTAAACTCCTCCACTAGACTAGATACTGGGAGCTGAAGTATGCCATTCCCATACAGTGCCACAGTGCTTAAACATCTCGGAGCACCGAGCCACTTCCTAATGTAAAAGCTTACTAGTCTTTCCATTTTCTCTGCAGCAGATATTGGAATCTCATATATGATAGTGGCCACATCAACCTGGGAAATAATCCAAACTGCAAACACCACAACTTCAACTTTCCTGATTTCTGTCCTGACTTATCTATTCTATCCAGTCCATCAGCAACATCCTTCCGGAACTGCACTGTTCCCTGTTCTCTGTCATGCAAATCTGCCTTGTACCACCTTCTTAGGCTCCTTACTGGTTTTTCCCTAATTAATGGAATTTCTTCTTTATCTATTACAAACTTTCGATCACTTAATCATCTATGTGATTATTCGCATGTGTACTGCATTTACCAACCATGTGTTCCTGAAGTCTGCGTCTCCCAGTTCGTCTCCTCTCTCTCCCTGTCCTCATCCTGCAGGTGACTCATCACCATCCCATGTTCCTGCAACACCTGCTGCTCCCATATCTTCATGAATTCCGTACTACAGCTCATCTCCATTAACTTCATGCAGCATCATGTTCCTGCCTACACCTGTTCTGAATATCACCCTCTCCTGCTCTCATTCTCACCCTACACTACACCCCCCCTGTTGCCTCTCTCCCTCTCTCTCTCTTTCTCTCCTACCACTTTCACCCCAACCAGTCGAGGCGGATGGCCGCCCCCCCGAGCCTGGTTCTGCCCGAGGTTTCTGCCTCTTAAATGAAGTTTTTCCTTGCCATTGTCGCCAAGTGCTTTCTCATCAGGGGATCTGTTGGGTCTCTTTAAATCATTTTATAAAGAGTTTGGTCTAGACCTGCTCTATATGCAAAGTGCCTTGATGTAACTTTGGTATGATTTGGCCTATACAAATAAATCTGATTTGATTTGACTGTTTGAATGGAATGTCATGCCAGTTGGGTTGTGCAACGCTCCAATGTTCCAACGCCTGCTGATCTTAGCTGGCTTGCAATGGGAGACCTGCCTTGTCTACTTGGATGACATCATCGTGCTGGGCAGAAATGTGTCTGAAATGTTGCAGTGACTTGACCAGGTTTTCAACAGGCTGTGCCAAGCTAACCTGAAGTTCAGGCCAACCAAGTGTTGCCTGTACCGCTGCCAGGTAGGCTATCTGGGCCACGTTGTTTCATAGGATAGTGTGATCAAAGACCTCATTAAAGTGCAAAAGGTGCAGGAATGGTCAACAACTACATCAGTCTAAGTGGTCCGCCAGTTCATTGGCCTAGCCTCTTATTGTCGAATGTTCATAAAAGACTTTGCTTCTGTAGCTAAGCCCCTCCATGCACTGACCAAGAAAATATGCCCGTTTCCAGTGGACTACAGACTACCAGATGGCATTCAACAACCTCAAGCAACTGCTGACCACCGCACCAGTCCTGGGCTACCCACTAGACCAGGGAAACATGATACTGGGCACTAATGCAAGTGATGCTGGTATTGGTGGAGTGCTGTTGCAGGTTCAGCAAGGCTGCAAGCTGTCCAAAACAGAACAGAACGACTGCACCACGTCACATTTCCAGCAGTACCTCCTGGGGCATCCTTTCACAGTGTGCACTGACCACAGTAGCCTCTGGTGGCTAACAAAGATAAAGGAGCCTGAAGGACAGCTTGTCACATGTCTTGAGAGACTGAGGGAATATGACTTTGAGATCGTCCACTGCCCTAGACAGCTGCACATCAATGCAGACAGGCTCTCCAGGAAGCCTTGTCCCCAGTCCTGCCCATTTAAGCTACCAAATCCAGTCTCTCAACCAGGTAACACTAACCATCAAACTATACAGTGTGAGCTGGACTCAATTGTCAACTAGGCAACACAGAGTCCAGTGGGGGTAAGTGGAGACCTGAATATAGACACAGACGCTCTTCTTGACTAGATCCAGCAAAGTGATACTGTTTTCTCGCTGGTCTCCGGAGGAGCTGAAACAGGCTCAGGATGCTGAGCCAGACATTGCGCAGGCCCCAATGGGAACTGTCAGAGTCGGAGCCCCCCTGGAGTGTGTTGCCTTGGATATTATCGGGCCACTGAATGAGACAGAGCACAAAAACTGTTAAGCGCTTGTAATACAGGACTACTTCACAAAGTGGGTGGAAGCTTTTTCCCTAGATGACCAGATGACAAGGCAGTGACTGTGGCTGAAGTGCTGCCCTCAGAGTGGGTGTGCCATTATGGTGCACCACAGACATTGCACAGTGACCAAGGCTGGAACTTTGAATCTGAAGTGTTGTAGAAATGTACACACTGTTTGGTACCCACAAAACACGCACCACACCCTTTAGGCCACAGTCTGATGGCCAAGTAGAGAGTTTCAACGCCACCCTACAAAATATTCTGGCTACAACAGCTAAAGATGTCACTGGGAGAGGGACACCATGATCCCCTACGCTGTCATGGCATACAGGGCAGCGAAACATAGTGTCACTGGTTTCACTCCCAACTTCATGATGTTCAGCCAAAAAGTGAGTGACTTGGTAACCAGTTTGCCCCTTCACCCCGATACAGCTCTTTCTGCTCTGGAGTATGTCCAAGACCTCCGTGAGCTGGCACATCAGACCGCCAGAGAAGCGCTTTCTGATTCTGTGAAAATGCAAAGACAAAATATGACAAGAACTGCTGCCGTACACAGTATAAAGTCAGATATGCTGTGTGGTACCTCATTAAAGGCACTCGGAACGTCAAGGAAACGTCAGGAAATTCCTTCCATCACATGGGTGTCCATTCTTTGGATGATCTTGTGTTTCACATCCAGAAAGGCCCTAGGACCAAAGTGAAAATAGTTTGCCATGATCGGCTGAAGCCATATTGCAGCCGCGAGCCACTGGACAACACCTGGGCTGTGGGGCAGGCTCAAGGCTGGACACCAACTGAACATTCAGGGAAGTCAGGGGTGGTGTGGTGCAGCCACTTCGTCATGGTCGTCGCACTTAAAGGAGAGGCCACCGCCGGCGGAGGCCTCCAGCCAAGTATGATGGTTGGGTGGCTCCAAAACTCCAAATTCATTGACTGTTTCCAGCTTAAAGGACAGATTTGTAGTGTTCCAAGAAGAAAGTTGTTTGGTAGTATTTGCTGCTATTCAGCACATTGTTAATATTGTTTATTTAAAAAAAAGAGTATTTTATGCTTTGTGAATGCATTAGTGTCGTCAAAAAAACAAAAAAAAAAACAGACTTTTAATGTCTATGAAGATTCTCATTCATCCAAGTCATAGATCTCTGTCTCAAAATTGACTCGTAGCCAACTGGACACGTATTTGTCTAAGAAGACATTAAGACGCTTCGTCTCTTATCCAAGGGGCTTCATCAGTTCATGTTGGTTGGTCTACTATCCGCACTAGTCTGACCAAGGCAGTAGAAAAGGACCCAGATATTTAGCCTCAGTGGGTGTGTGCCAAAAAGTACCTGTGAAAGTATTCAATTGGCCATTGTTGTGGTCACATGTGAATGACAGTTGTTGGGGTCAGGTGTACCCTGGTGAATGACGACCGTTGAGAGTCATCTGAGGTTAAGTTGTAAAATTCTCCTGGGTACAGATGAAAGCGCAATATTATAAATGGGGGATAGGTGGTGTCGCAGACACCCTCCCCTGTAAAGGGATGGTTTTTCCACTTTTACATGGATGTGTAAAATGATGCCTACGAATCAATTTTGAGACAGACCTTTAACATAGAGCCGTTAGTTACAGTATGCTCCTGGTTGCTTAGTTACTGTTTGTTATTATTATTAATGTTTTTTTTTCATGTTTGTAATGCTCTGCATTCATGTGTACACCCAAAAGGAAGGACTGCTACATGTTCGTTCTTGCACAGAGAAACACAAGTTTGTCCATTATGCACTCATTATGGACTGTGAATATGCTGGGTACATTGGGTCCTTTCAAAATGGACTTTTATGAAAAAAAGTGTGATGTATGTCATTGTGCTGGATTGGAATTACATTTGCGATTGCCATCCAGACTTGGGGTAGTGTTGCAAAAGTACGTGGTGTGTGCATGTGTGTGGGGTAGAGTGGGGGTGTGGCTGGAGTGTGAGGGCTGGCATGGGAGTGAGAAAGAGAGAGAGCGGGGTGGTAGAAGGTGTACACAGATGCGGCCAGGAGAGAGAGCTTAGCGTTTATCCAGTTATGGTGCTGTTGTTATCACGGTTGTTGGAAATAAATACAGTAAGCTCTAAGGATGTGTCAGTGTGTGGGTCACCGCCTGCTGCTTAAAGTTGAGGGAGTTAAACCCCAGAGGAAGAGTAACTTTGGCCCCTGGAGCAGACCCAAAGGCTCCCCTGTGAGCCAGACTTAGGTCTGGCTGCATCTGCAGGAAAAGGTTTAACATACATTCATTCATTTACGGGTCGTGGATGGTGCTGGAGCCAATCCAAAGTTGAAGGAAATTCTTGAGCATTACGTAAAACACACAAACATTTAAAATGTGAACCTAAAGCATTATGTAACAGGTTTCATCATTATGTCACTGGAAAACATGTGAGCTGTAGCACGTCATAGAAACAAACAACTGAAAACATATAATACCCAAAAGCATACTCAAAACATGTAACATGCACCGAGGATAAGAGGCAAATAAAGGAGGCCACTACCATGTAACCCAATCAGCAAAAACAGAAGAAGGTGTGGGGAGCCAGCACAGGGGCTTGCCCTATCAATGACCATTAAAAGGGGGTGAGGCGTCAAAGCCAAGCAAAATAAGAAACCTAAGAACGGCTAATTTGACCCACCAGTGACCAGGGGACGTCGTTGAAACGTCAGTTTATGTAAACGGGGGAACAGGAACCCTTTTTAAAAAAATCATAGCCAACAGAAATTTGCCATGGGTAAAAAAGAGTTGCAGGAGACTGGCTCTATTGGTGGCAGATTAAATCAGGAGACAAACGGACCAACAAGAAGGCAACTCTCATTGAGATGGCATTTTTTAAGAGAATGGGTTGTGGCCTGTGTTGAGATAATTGAGAAGGAGGGATCCAAGGGGTATATAAGTAAATTACTGACGAGATACTATTCAGTGTGCTTTTTCAGACCCCAGGGTCCGAACCACTCAGCTGTTTGTTCAAATACTTGCTGTATTTTGATTAAAGTGCAACCTCATAAGACTCTGAAGACTCTGAGATGTTTTTTCTCCTGAAATGTTGGAAGTACACTGCATTTGATTTTGGGGATTGGAAGGCTACGTTGGGCACCACTGCCAGATCTCCACTGGGCATTTGGGAACCACAACACCAAACTCAAATTTGGCACATCCTGGACAGTCGCCAATGCATCGCAGGGCCAACACAAAGACACAAACTGAGACGAACTACCATTCACACTCACTAATAACTACAGGAAATTTAGAACCACCATGTTTTTTGGAAGATGGGAGTACCCAAGGAAACCCATGCAGACACGGGGAGAACGTGCAAACTCAACCTTCTTATTGTGGGGAAAACGTATGTATCATTTTTGGTGCTTTCAGTGCTCAATTTAGTTTTTTAAATTTCTTACAGATTACATTAAATTATTTATTAATAATTAAATTATTTTACATTATTTTAAATATTCAAATACATTACACTAAATAAATTATAATTGGATTACACATGACATATTGTTATATTACTTTACATTACACAAAATGTTTTCATAAAATGATGTATTACAACATATTTCATCATGCACCATGTATTTCTGCAGCGTGGCAATGCTACTTTTATCAAATAGAAATATAAATTAATGTAATAAAACGTTGATGTGCAATTCCTTCTCTCCTCATTCTGTGCTGACTTGAGTGCCACCAATGCACAATTACCTGTGCATTTGTTGCCTGTGAGTTTGTAACCAAGGTGACAAACACATGCGTAGCTGCCCGGCGTGTTTTCACAATGACCATACCTGCAGGGTTTCAGCTGACATTCATCAATGTCTGAGGAAGAGAGAGAGAAAGAGATGATATGTATTTACCACATCAAACAACAAATGTGGCCACATGACTAACCAAAAGGAAACCAACATCACCTTGACAATCCGTCTGCTGGCTGCTGCTCCTGTATCCAGGTGGACACACACATCTGTAGCTTCCTATGGTGTTCTCACACTTCCCCACTGAACACACACCTGGCGACTGCACACACTCATTCACATCTGTACACAGGGACGACATTTTGATATCAGAGGTGAGGCGGGGCTTGGACTGGCTGAACAGTGCCCTGATATCTACCCTAACCTCAAAGCAATATGAAGTTCAAAATATGTATAAAACTACAGCCTAGAGGCTTTAAATACAAAGTTGTCATAAACAGAAACAAGTATGCAAAAAATAAACTTTTAATAAAACTCAAACTTTGTCAGTTCACTGTTCTTGTAGTTTCCTATTCTTACTTTTAAGTTCAGTGTTTCCTTAATGCTTTGACTGGTTGTAAAGCATGTAGCATAAAATTGTTGTTGTAAAATTATCACCCAATTCTGTGTTTCGCCTTGTTAGTCAACTTTACTCCAACGCATTACCACCAATTTTACACTTCATTTTTGGAATGTATGGTCAATAGACCTCCTTTACATAAAATTATACCTAATTTTTGAGTAAATATTCTGAATTATTTTGACAATAGTAAAACTCAGAGGCATATAAATGGATGGATTATCACAGACAGGTATATGTGAAAATGAAATGAAATCATTCCAAATGTTTGGACCACCACCCAGTGGTAGGTGGGTCAAATTGACCTGGGAATATCACACGAGGAGAGAAATTGAATAAAATATCCATCATTCTATGTAAGTAGTGATCATTACTTTTATTTTAAATTAGTGTAACAGAGGACCATATGTCATTTTTAGGCAGTTATATGGAAGAAAATCATATTTTGACGTAAAAGAAAAGTGAACAAGGGTCAATTTGAAACAAAGACCACAGAGGGGTGAACTATTAACATCTCAGCTCTCAGCTTCAGCAGACAATGTTTGAACAACCAACAACAGCCTCACAAGGACCTCCACCTGATCGAAAAGACCTCTGACTTCAGGCAGCATGCCTCTCAGGATGTTTACAGTTTCTGTGTTTGATATGTAGTTGTTCTTTGACTTGAACATGGCTAACTGCACATCCAACATCCTCTTGTTAATCTCTGGATACTGGTCCACAATGGCATCGCTTTTTCCAGTTACAAGCACATTCTCCAACTTTTGAAGAACTTCAAGGCTTGTTTGATGAAACCACTCTCTGAATTGCACATCTGCTGTGTGAAGTATCTGAAGTAATCAACAGAAGCTGCTGAGGCATGTGCTGCAGCTTCACCAGCTAGGTGTTTTGGTGGCCAGCGGATATCAGGCATTTCAGTTGGGTTGATGTTTAGTAAGGTGACTAGCTCTGTGGCACTGTCAAAGATCTGTCAGAATCTGCCCTTCTGTTCTGTTCTGTCTTGACATAATCTACTGCAGCCTGCATGCCTGCAATTGTGATGGTTTGCTTTTGCAAAGATTAGTTGCATTCCATTTCCTCAAGAACTTCCAAAGCAAGATGGAGTCCCAGCACTGTGTTCCCTTTCTGGAATCTGTCAAGGAAACCATATGCCTTCGTAACCAGTTGAAGCCATCTCCTCCAAACTGAATAACACTGCCTCATACTGTTTGAGGACTGAATGGACTGCTGCAAATCACACAGTCCACCGTGGTCATGTTCAGATTTGGCAATGTTGCAGAAGATGGTCTTGAACTTTTGCTGAAAGTCCAAACAGATGCCCCAATTCATGGACCCACTGCAGTGCATCACAGACGACAGGTGAGGCTGCACAAGTTGCCTGTGTTAGCAAATGAATACAGTGAGGACCACAGTGTCCGTACACTGCCAGTGGTTGTGCTTGTGTAAGAAGGCCTGTGCACCATTGATTTTCTGGACATATTTGCTGCTCCCTCATATGTCTGTCACTGGAGCCCATTGAGAGACAAATTCAGACGAAGCAGCACATCTTTGGCTACATTTGCTAGGTTTTGTCCTGTTGTGAGTGACACGTCATATAAACCAACAAATTCTTCACAAGGAATGAGGTTGTGGTAAATGTAGCGAAGACACATTAAGACACAGTAATGTCCTGTGTTCCATCAATAATGATGTATTGCACTGATTGTGATCTGATTACAGTGACTATATCTCTGACGATGGAGTTTGCCATGATGCTCAACATGTCATTTTGGGGCTTGTGTAATCATGAGCACATGAATTAAGCCACTCAAACAGTATGGGATCATCATCTGAGCTCAAGCTGAATAACTGTGAAAGATTTCTTTTCCTCTGCCTTGTCTGCTTAGGAATTACACACAGCTCGTGATCTTCATCAGGCATGACCTTGCCTTTTGCTGTGATGCTGCCAATGCACTAGAAAGCTGAGAATTAATTGGATTTGCATTTTGACAATGTGTAGTAACTGCAAGCTTATGAGACTACTGACCTGATAGGCCTACTGACTGATTTTTTTTTTTAAACAACAGACAGCAGAACTATGCTACAAAGTTCATTGAGAAAAACCTGGATCTGACCAGGTTAGGTTCATAGAGTCTGTTACTACGGTAACTAACCGAAAGCTAAAATTACCTCTCTCTGGGAAACGGGCTAGAGTTACCTCTCTTTCTCTGGTTTGAGTTACCTCCCTTTGTGAAATGGGAAACTCAGAGTTCCCCTCATTTCAGGGTTAACAGACTGAGTTTCTACTAAACCCTTTTTTTGAAACGGACCCCAGATAAATCAAGCTGACTACCTAAATGTCACCAGCCAGCAAGTGACCCATATCAGGAATCACACTGAGGGTGACGAGACCCTCCAGATACTGAAAACAGTAGTGCTACAGGGGTGGCCACAGCACAGAGAGGAAGCAATCAGAGAATATTGGTCAATCTGGGAGGAAAGCCAGTTATGTAGGAGGTGAAGCATGCTACAGACAGGCCAGAGATACACTGGACTGGCCGAAAATGCAAGATGAGTTTAAGGACTGTCCAAGCCAATGTTCAGCATGCAATGAATTCTTACATGAACAACAGCAATCGCCATGCCTTCTTCACTCAGATTGGCTATTATTAAAAAAATCACCTGGTTTTGTCGCCCAAGATTTGCATAAAATAGAACGCTTTTCAATTTTTTTCCCCACCCACCTTGCGAAGCGTGGCCCACTCACTTCCACTTGTCCTTCATCGCCACACCTGTGTTTTTGTCGCCCGTGTGACCAAGGGGTAATGGACTCCTAATATAGGGCTAGTGATTGATTTATTTTAAATGATTTTTTTAATAACAAACAGCAGAACTATGCTGCACCAAAACTCGCCTGCTGACTAAATGAATGAGGAAATCAAAAAAAGAGGAAAGAGGGCGGAGACAGAGAGAAACTAGAGGTTCACTGAGAAAAACCTGGTCCCGACCAGGTTAGGTTCTTAGAGTCTGTTACTACGGTAACTGCCTGAGAGCTTAAGTTACCTCTCTCTGGGAAACAGGGTAGAGTTACCCCTCTTTCAGTCTTCTCTTTCTGGCTATCATGACAAACACCCGTGTGCAAGTCCAGGTGCTGTTTACAACCAGATGGAGTGACAGTGGGGACAGCCAATCAATGAGCTTCAAAAAGAAACAGGCTTCAGCTTCAGTGTACATTTTCCGCTTGGTTCTAGTGCTTGACCCATCTCCATTTAACATTGTTTTTGGATGCTAAAAACTACAGGGGACCAAAAGTGTGTGATATTTCCTCCTGCCCCCCCCCCCCCCCCCGAAATTACATCCCTGGCTGGCTATTTCATAATGGACATTTCACCGTCTCTGCATTCAAAATTATCATTGTGCAGACATGCTCATATTCAGAGAACTTTTTGTTGACACTAAGCCGTTTATATATTCTATCAAGACATACCAAAACTGTAGTTGGCAGTGTAACGAGAAGCTCAAGTCCGCATTAGCCATTCAGAATCCCAAAAATGGGAAATTTTAGATGAAATTTTAGATGCCTAAAATTGTTTTTCTCAGTTTTTTTCCAAAATATCCACCCTGGCTGGAGTTTTTAGAATGAATTGTTGCCCCTGTTACTGACTGTGCCAGGGATGGGCTGGGGCTCTGTTGCTTGGCGAGGGGGGGCTTTGATCCAGGAGGTTGGTCTGCTTCACGACATGGTGGTTGGGCTGGGGTTGGTTGTGAGCCTTGCTATTGTGCGGTGGGCCCCCGGCTGGTGGTCTTACTGGGTCTAGGAGTGGCGGGCGCAGATGGCTTCGGCTCACCCCATTTGTGGGTGGGCCTGGGACTCTGGGATGTGCGGGGGGCACCCCCTTTTTTGGGGGGGTGGTGAACAGGATGATTTTGGGGGGCAGATCGGTCCGCAGTGGTGGGCTGGGCCTTGCCCAGTCTGGATGTGGGTTTCATCAGTCTTGCTGGTGCGTGGCAGGCCCCCGTGATGGGGGTCTGGCTGGGTCATTGGCTGGGGGGCTCCGTGCTCCTGGGCTTAGCCTGTGTGGGGTGTGGCCAACAGGCCTGGAGTCCTTTGTCTCCCCTGTCTCTCTGTGGGCTGCTCCCGTGTTTCCCCGTATGTTGCCTGGGGCTCCCTCTGTTCTGGAGGTTGTTGGGTGCCCTGGTGGCTTGGTCCTTACCTACCTGCTATCCCGGGCCGTGGGCATGTTGATCCGGCCCCCACATCAGCTACAGTCAGCTACCCACAGCATCCAATGACAAACCGTAGCATACACACACATACATTCGCATATACAAGGTGCACAACTGATATATATTGAAATAACATTAAACAAAATGAGAAATTTGCATGGAAAACCCTGCCACCAAAGCTCTTTCTGTTTACTCTGATATTGTTGTTGCTGTTGTTGTTATTCTTTTTGTGCGCCCCCCCTTCCCTATCCTGTTTCTTTTCTCTCTTTCTATCCACTCCTAAACCTCAGCTCGACCTATAAACCATTACCATTGCCAATAAAATTAAACGCAGTTAACCCGGCAGTGGGAGCGTTAGGGAGTTAGGCTCCTCCCTTGCAGGGTAAAACTGTTTCAGCACAACAAGACACCTGGAGCATTCATACTGCTCATACTACTTCATACTGTTCTACTGATGAACAGAACAGGTTTAAAAAAAAAAAAAGAAAATTAAAATCTTGGTCCTTCACATCTTTGAATTTGTAAATTAGACTTCAACACCTGAAGTGTTCAGAAGTAATTGCCATTCAACTGGGAACCAGAACCAAAATGTTCATCCATTGATATAATAATAATAATAAAAAAAATCAGTGAAACATCCAAAGAGTTAAATGTCTGAAAACTATAACTGTGTGTTTGTGTACATCACCTTGGCACTCTGTGCGCTGGGAGCTGACTTGGTATCCCTTTTCACACACACATGTGTGTTTCCCACCTGGCTGGTCCACACAGCGGCCACGACCACACACACCTGCTCTGCTTTCACACACACTTTGAACTGCTGCATGAACACACACACACAAATGAAGTTGTTTTAGTTCACAGACACTTTATGAAACAGATCTGCGTACAAGGTCCAGCTCACACATGCACACTAGAGCCAGGACTCACTCTGGACTCTGGTGGGTTTGTTCGTTGGGCCCATAGACAGGCGGTTCTGCAGAGGTAAGTCTGTGTGCCCAGGATTCTGTGGCTGGGCTAGAGCAGGGAGCATGTCTCCTTTCACTGGTGGCTGCTCTGGATGAAACACAGTGGAGGGACGACCTCCTGCTGAGAGCACGAAACACACATTTAACTCACACAACAGAAACATAGAACAACAGCTGATTTCAGAGCCTCTGTTACCTTCACTTCCAGTGGATGGAGGCTGAGGTCTTGGTTGTGTTGTGAAGGATGGAGCAGATTCAGGCTGGCTCTGCTGGGTCAGAGTTCTACCTGTAGTCTGGGATTTGTTCTGGGTGATTGTGCTGCCGGTGTTGGGCTTTACTGGCCTGGTGGAGGGGGAGCCAGAGGCCAGGCGGCTCTGTGGCTGGGACGGAGGTGGAATCGGTCTGGTGTGGAACCTGCTGGTACCAAGTGAACCAGCACTGGAGCCAACACCTGAAATACAGTAATATGAATTACTTGCTTCCAGAGGAAGAAGACTTGTGCTGCTACTTCATCCAGAATCAGGACCTGAGAAGGGTTGGACAGACAGAGAATTGATGCAGGGATCCTGGCTAACCAGTTTACATTTGACCTCAGGAACACAGTCAAGCATTTTCTCAGTAAAACCCCAATTAAGACCTGATCCTATCCTGTGCAAGCAATGATTGGTAATCTGTGCACATATGTGTGATTAAGGTCATGGCATCAAAATGTCACACCAGACAGATACCCAGATACCCCCCCTGAGCCTGGTTCTGCTCGAGGTTTCTGCCTCTTTTCCTTGCCACTGTCACCAAGTGCTTGCTCATCGGGGGATCTGTTGGGTCTCTTTAAATACATTTATAAAGAGTTTGGTCTAGACCTGCTCTATATGTAAAGTGCCTTGATGTAACTTTGTTATGATTTGGCGCGATACAAATAAATCTGATTTGATTTGTGGTCCCTGTGTATAAGACACACTTTTTACAACAGCTACATTGGGCTTTTATATAAAGCATCTGGTTCAGATTCCTCCATTACTGATCGCATTGTATTCAATAGTCACTGACTTTTTTGAGTTACTGGTATATTTTAAAACACAAATATACATTGAGGCCAGTTGCAGAAAGCATCAAAAGTTTCTACTGAGGGAGTCATGTAAGGTTGCTACCAGAATTTAATCCTATGGTTTCCTGAGTTATGAAAAAAGATAAGATATCTACAGCAGTAAAATTCAGCAGAATCTGTGAAGACCATTTGTTTGCTGGTATTAACATTTGGAATATAGGTCCTGCTTTCAGCTGCAAATTTGATACTTTTTTGAACTTCTTATGTCCTTGTGGGTAGGTAGAAACATTAAACCAATGTGCTGCTTTCATCCTGCTTTTGTTTTAGAACCCAGAGCCACAATGGGCTCTAAAGGTCACAGAAAACACCTTGTGCTATGTGCTCATTCTCCTCATTTAAAACCATAAACTCACCACACTACAGTAAAAATACAATCTGGGGTTCCTCTAGAGTTTTTCCTTTGTTTGGTTGCAACATCTTCTGTGCAACAACTTCACTGACTTTAAGTGACTGGTGACGTACAAGACTAAAATAATGAGAAAATAACTTCAGTTAAAATTTTAAGGAAAACTTAAGGACAAGACTTAAGAACTCCAGGAAATCAAAACAATTACAGAAAGCACCTATCAATTATAACTTAAGGTTCTTCGTGCAAATTGGTGCGAGATGTGATACCAAAAAACGAAGATATGTGGTCATAAGAACTGTATGTTTCATGCAAGCCTATTGTAGCTACCCTGGTTATCCCGGTTCGCCTGGCTGTTGTCAGTTAAAAGTGTGGCCCTCGGCCCCTCCAGCTGGTCATTGACTCTCTGGTGGAACTGCAGGGCTGAGGCGGAGTAGTGATAGCCAGGACCAGCTGGACAGATCTCCTTAAAAGCCACTGCAGGAGGCAACAGAACGAGAAGTGAAGAAACATCTCATTTAACACAGATACAGTCATCATCCAAGATAAAGAGACAGATACAACCTGGTTTGCTATCTCTTGCAAACAGTAGTAAATGACCAGTTTGCTACAGAATAAATTAATTAGTTGTACAATTCGTCAATTGCCAGTTTACCAACCTGAGCCAAAGTAAGGACACCTCTCGCAATCAGGTCCCCAGGCTTTGCCAACACGGCTGCAGCAGCAGATCTGTTTAGTGATGTTCCTGAGGATGGGCAAGGAGCAGGAGGACGGACCCTGACCAGAGCCTAGGACCCGGTGACACTGACCCTTCTCCTCTGATATCACAGTCTGGGCTGGGGAGAACACACAGAAGACAGGACACTTGATAAAAAGAAACCTTGGGAGCCAAACCAACTGGGAGCCAAGAGATCAGCAGAGCGTGGAATGGAAATAAGTACATGCTGTTCTCAGATCCATTCAGGCTGAAACCATCAGAGACAAACACAACAGATGCAAAGTACAGTCAACACAGATCGGGCAAACTTAGACATTTCCAGTGGAGTGAATTGGGTAAAACACACATACGACTTGTTAACTCTTCACACACTAAAGGTGTTATGTGCCTCTTAACCCTCTTCTCAGAGTTTAATGTGATCTTCAACCAAGCATTACAAAAAAAAAAATTGGATTTGGTGAAACTACAGAACTTTTGCTAACCTGCAACCATCATGACCATAACTGACAAGATGAACAGGAACATCTGGGGTGGTACTCATGGATCCTCATTACTGAATGACTATACTGGTGAAAAATCAGGGAGCCCCTAATTTTTTTCACTAAAACAACCCCAAAAGAAATGCAAAATTATCACAATGTGGCAAGAAACAACCAGAAAGACACAAACTGACCACAAAGAGGTCATAACAAAATAACAACACATCAACAAAATGAGGCTAAAAATGATCATACTCATACAAAAAAGAAAGAAAGACACAATATCAGCAGACTCAAAACAACTACAAAGAGACCAAACACAACCCACAAAGATTCAGTCTGAGGACCTTTCTCTCACATAGGATTGGGGGCCTCTTGCGTCTCTTAATCCAAGATCATAATCTATTCACAGTAGAAGTAAGAGGGCGAGAGGGCGAGAGTATCAGCTACTGGTCAGCTACAGAAACCTAAAAGTGTATCACCTTGCTATGCCTTTCACTTCATTCTGACTTAAAAATGCAGTTTTGCTGCAGTTAGTTGCTTGAATACTTTGACTGGTTTTAAATCTATGAAAATTTTGATTAATCCTGTAATTGAAATAGAGATTGGAATGAACATAAAGAAAAATCCACATTAATCAGTCGAGTCAGGGACCTATCAACTCTGCAGATCCAATTTGTAGTAATGTGTCTAAACATGCAACAATTTTGCATTCAAATTTGAAAAACTGATCATTTCAGTGGTGGTCTCATCTATTTTCTTAGGGTGATGTTAGTGACTGAGGCTGAAAAATACTTAACACCTTCAATAGAGACTGGGCATAAGAAAAAACAGCGACATCTCAGCCTACTGTCCTCATGTGTAACTACACCCAGCAGTGATGTCACAGTACACCCACACACTCTCCAGTACAAGGAGTTAAAGCACTCAAGTCCGAACATTGAAAAAATTTTTTCAACATAACAAACAAGATAGACAGACACATTCACTGAGACAAAAGACAACACAGCTGACGACAAACTCAGTCAAAACTACTGGAGACACATAAGTTTAATTTGAATGTGACCAGGACTGTTTCTGATCCCAAGTCAATTTATAGACAGGTTTCAATTGTTTAGTTTATATCTGGTATTATTTCATTTACACAAAAGGCCTCTCTTCATTCTTCTAACCTGGAACACATAACACAATTTCATGGAAACCCAGTGTTGCATAACTTACACTTTAAACAACATAGAGAGGGAGCAGTTTAACAAACACATTTAGAATCATGCGTGTTCCTACAATATCTACAACTCTGGTCACATCAGGTTTAAAAAAGGTTGTCAACTCAATACTGTATCTGTTTCCAAGGAAAAGTCAAACTGTAATATATCACAGTTAATAATAATAATATTCCATAAGATGACCTTTGACGTATTAACTTCTGTTGCTGACTGAGCTGATCTTTGAGAAAAGAAGAATTTTACGTAACTTAGCATCTGATTTGTTTAAAACAAAGTGTAAATGTGTGACAGTTTTATTGGTAGTTGAAGTCAGGCAACCAAAAGCAGCTGGAAAACATAGAATTTTTACACTGCGTTCTTCTGTGCAACACAAAACTATCCCACTTCACTACCTAGAAAAAAACCCTAAATGGGCAGATCTAGCAGCAAGTATTCATATAGTGTCTGTAAGAAAAACACACACACACACACACACACACAGGCGCGCATGCACCTCCATAGCAAGTACAGTTAGTTTTGAAAGCAACGCAGTGAATCCGACTATATAAACCAGTGTTAAGCTTTGATTCATTCAGGTTACCAAGCAGACCAGCATCCTGCAGCAGATCCACAACTCCAACTCCTCCTCCTCCTCAGTGAATGCCAGTCAGAATAAACAGATCAGCAGTCAGGCTTTGCAGAAACCATCTGAGCAGAGAGAGTTTAACTGACTTTTCACAGAGCAAAGAACCCACTCACTACATTTAACTCTGCAGAGGGGTATTTCTTCTTCTGTTGACTCTGACACCCTATCCACTTTAGGTGCCATGTGTTGTCGAGCTGCTTTATGGACAATTATTAATGACTGATGAATGAATTAATGACTGTGCACTAGAAACACTCTAAATGTTGGAGCATGAACTGAAAAGAAAGAACTGAATGTTTCCTTATTTTCCTTCCACATGTTTTTCCACATAAGTCTATCAAACATCTTGGTATCTTGGTGTCAGTGGAAAAACATAGGAAGACTATAAGACTGCACAGTACAGGTGTATAGTGCACAATGCTGCACTAATACTATTTTGTCGGTGAAGAGGATTCATTTTCTTAATGACAATAAGCTCAGAAGGATTCAAGTCCTGATCTGGAGTCTGCATTATTCCATATTGAATTCCCAAGCAGACAGAAGCATGTTTGTGTGTGTGCATGTGTTTGTGTGTGTGTGTGCACGTTACTTACAGATGCAGATCCCATGTGATGCGTCAAGGATGAACCCCGCCCTACACACACAGCTATAGCTCCCCCTGGTGTTCACACAGATCCCATTCTCACACAGCTCCAGCTGGAGGCACTCATTTACATCTACACACATTTACACACACACACAATCGCCAACTGTATGAAAGAAAAATCTTCATGAAGGCACACTTTTTATTTGATTCAATGTTTTGTTCACAAACAGCACTGCTTCATGAATAAAATTAAAGTTACGAATGTAACTAACTAACTAACTAGAATTAGACAGTATGAAATACCTGGATAAGCATCACATGCATGCACAAATCGATACATAACACCGACAAAGTCACTTGACCTGGGTGACGCAAGCAACCTAATAAAGGGGGCTGGCACCCAGCGATCTCCTACAGAATCTTCTTGTCAAGATTTGGAATGACAATGAACTCTGGCTGTCATCCAGAATTCATAGAACCTTAGTTACATTCATGACTCTTGGTCTATTTTATTCCTCCTGACCGCCAGAGACGGTCTGGCAGAAATCCTCTTAGGGAGGAAAGAGGGGTTGGGCCACATGGTAACCCCCTATCAGATTTCAACTGCAGTCAGATTTTCAAAGGTCTTTGGTAATGGATAGGGATTGAAGCTCACCAACCTGCTTAGCAGATGCAACAGCCAGAAGAAAGGCAGTCTTACCAGACAGCCATCTGAGGTCAGCCTATTCCAGGGGCTCAAATGGAGGAGAACACAAGGCTTCTTGGATGACAGGCAAATCCCATGATGGCACCCGAACAGCATGTAGAGGCCACAATCGGCGAGCACCCTTCAAAAACTGCTCGCCAGAGCATGTGACCCTGTAGCTTGACCGTCCACAAAAGCATGTCGAGCTGAGATAGCAGCAACATACACCTTTATGGTGGAGACAGACAGCCCTTTGTCAAATAACATCTGCAGATATTTGAGCAGTACAGGTACAGAGTGAAGCACTGGGTCCACATTCTGAGCCCCACACCAACCAGAGGTTCCACCTGTTAGCGTACAGCATCCTAGTCAAGGATGCACAAGCATTGATTATGTCCTGGACAACAGCCTGATCACAAGAATCACAAGAGCCTGGCCCTTCAGGGGCCAAATATGCAACTGAAACGGCCAAATGCTCCCCCCTACTGTGACAAGAGATCCTGTCTCAGTGGGAGAGGCCAAGGCACTCCATTCAGGAGCTGACGGATTAGGGGAAACCATATCCTCCTGGGCCAGTAGGGAGCCACCAGCAAGACTGTGTGTGTGTGCATCTGTCTATCCTGCGAAGTGTCAACATGATTTTCATGGAGGAAAGGCAGGCTGAAGCCTCTCTGTCCAGGAGTTTGCCAGAGCATCCTGCCCCAACGGCCCAGTTGGTCCCGAGAGGCAAAACCACAGCTGGTACGTGTAGGCGTCTCAGAAGCAAACAGGTCGACATCTGCCGTACCTCTCCCAAATCATCTGAACCACCGCTGTGTTCAGTCTCCACTCCCCCAGATGGAGCTTTTCACGAGAAAGCATGTGTGCAGCCATGTTCTGCACCTGGCAAATGCATTTCCCTGAGACTTGCGAGGCGAGGTGAGGCCCATAGAAGGAGCCGCTGACCCTCCCATAGGGAGTGACTGAATCTTGTCCCTCCTTGATGCTTCACATGATAAACTGTCAAAGTGTTGTCTGATCGAACAAGGACATGTCTTCCTTCCAAGAAAGGGACAAAGTGCCTGAGGGCTTAGTGCACTGCACGCAGCTCTAATGCATTTATGTGCTCAGACTTCTGCTGATGACTCCAGGTTCTAGACTCCTGACTGTCCTGTGGTTCCACACAGCTCCCCAGCCCAAGAGGGAGGAGTCTGTCGCCACCACCTCCCGGTGGTAGGGAAGGGAGCCCAAGGGAACGCTGCTGGAGAGATAAGCTTCGGGACAAGAAAATAAGTCAAATAGTACCCTCTTGATTGGTCTGAACTTTTTACACATTCAATGGTGCCCTTCTTCAGAAGCACTGAAATCTCCCACTTTAGAGCCAAAGACCTTTGGGGGTCTTAGACGACAGTCACAGTCTGTTACAATACAATTTGAAAGAGAAACTTACCTCCAGCTGGAAAGGTTACGTAGCAGGAGAGCGAGAAAACACTTGACAACGAATCCAATTAAATCAGCAACAGTGGCAATGTAAGGCCAGCAATGTAGCAGCGGGTGAGAAACCCCCAGCTACAATTACAGTAAAACACCAGCAGTGTAGCAGTAGTGCGAGGAAACCCTCAGCTACGGATCATATCGAACAGGCACCTGTAGCACCGTAAAGCTTGATGTAGGAACAGAGCGGGAAACAGAGCATCAGACCAGCATGTGCACCACATTACAGATGCAGCAACAGAGTGAGAAACACTTGGTTACAAATTAAATCAAGCTAGTGAGTTAGTGTTTTGTAGCTAATTACTGTTACAGCTGTAAGAGGTGAAAACACCTCCACAAGGCCAGTCAGCAAATGCAGTCAAACAGTAATGAACCCAAGCTGAGCGTAGGCTTGGGATGAAGCATGCCAGCCAGCGAAGAACTAACAAGCTACATACCTGTTGCAGTCTGAGCTGGTCGGGTATGCATGGCAGGGATGAGCGCAAGCCCTGGAGGACGAAATTCATAGCTCTAACCACAACTGAAAAAAGTTGTGTGATTTTACAGGTTGTCCTTACATTGCTTGCGGCCTACGCCAGTAGCCTCAAAACCAACCTGTGCACAAAGGCAAGAAGATGAAAAGGAGATGAACGCTGGGTGCCAGCCCCCTTTATTAGGTTACTTGTGTCACCCAGGACAAGTGACTTTGTTGGCATTATGTCTCGATGTGTACATGCGTGTGATGCTTATCCACATTTTTCATACCATCTCTGGTGGTCAAGAGGAATGAAATAGGACTGCAGTTTAGTTTCTGAAAATGACAGGAGAATTAAAAAAAAAAAATATATATATATATATTTATATATAAATATATATATATATATATATATATGCATGTGCCCATCATGTAGCATCTGTAGAGGGGGATTGACTCCATCTGTCCTCTGATTTCAAAAAAGCAGAAAGTAAGATTCACCTTTTTGTGTGTGGTCCTTTGTGTTTTCACATCAGGAGGTGTAACGTACTGAGACATTGCTATGTGTGTCTGCTCTGTAAGAAAATCTTTTCAATCACTTATTTGGGAACAAATGAGGACATTCAATTGCTCATTGATGTATATGTGAAAATAAGATACACTCAGACGCTGACAACATCAGTGTAACATTAAGACACCTTAAGCATCTACGGTTTCTATCAAGTTCAGAATTTGTAACAGAAGCTGTGTCCCAACTCATGGGCCGCATGCTTCAGAGGATGTTGTCTAGGCAGGTCAGGTCTGTCATGGCCATTGTAGACCAAGAAGGCCAAAGCAAAATTCAGTGGTCTGTGCACCACATGCTGTTCCTGCACTTCATCCCCAAGCATGGTTCCTGCTGCCGAGCAACAGTGACAACTTTTTTCTTCCCACAAAAACTTTATGTTTTAAAGCCCTTTGTTTTAACCATTAGCTGAAAGGTTGAATGGCTCTTTGTTGGTGTCGTTTGCTATCATATTTTTTTCGCTGCGAGTTTGCAATGAATCCTAGGATAGGACAGCCACATTTCAAGAAACCTTTGAAAGTGGACAGTTAAGTTGCTGCCATTTTGAAAATGTAGGCTCTCAAGGATATGGCCCCTGTACTGGGACACAGTTATTTGGTTTTGCTTGCACAAGTGTCCTGATTCTGATTGTAGCATCACACTGTGGTCCCAGTACTCTGACAGAAAGCAGGAAACAGATTATGCAGTCATGAAACAACAAATGTAATTGTCAATGGTGTGCTACATCTCAAAGTGTATTTCCTCCATTGCTTATCTGTATCAGCCAGATGACACTAGCGATCAAAATACTATTAATCCATCAATCAATCTCTACCAGCAATAAAGAATGTCAACCGAGTAGCTGTTCCTAACACTGAAGTCTGATGACTAACACTGAACAGACAAGGTTTATTTATTTATTTGGTTTGATGTTTGATGTTTAATCAATCATCCTCAGGCTCCTGGGGTCAGTTGCACAAAACCCCTCAAATTAGGATTTATTTAGAATAAAAACTGTTGCACAGAACACCCTTAAGTTTTCTTTGTTAAATTGTGTTCTCCTTATCATTGTCATATATTTAAAGAATTAGTGAACATAATCATATATTTTACTTGTGTAGAGCTTTCACAAATACTCTAATTACTTCACAATCATAAAAAAAAATAAATAGCAAGGCACATTAAGAAACACGGTACTTTTTTTCCTCTCTCTCTTTCAGCTTTTACCTTATTTGGGGTCACCATAACACGTCAGTTCCGTGATTTGCATGATTATTTTGGCCACAGTTTTTCTGGCCTTTTTTAATTGGAAAGTTCAGGAATAATATGTAAAATTTGGTAAGGCAAGACCCAAGTAACTTGGGACGAGAAAGATTAGAAAGACTTATTCTCGCTCGTTTCCTCTTCCAAATAAAATTTCTACGTAAGGACGCTTTAAAAAATCTTTTAAAAAGTGGTTGGTAGAGCAAGAGGAAGCATGGAGAATAAGAAATAAATGCCAGGTAAAATATTCATTTTTATGGTGGGGTTCCAGCCAAAGAGACCACAGTGCAAGGCAGACCAAGTATTGAAGTCTCTCTTTACTTTTTCTCAAGCAAAGTTAAAATTGTCTTATTATTTGAGAGATTGTTGGCTTTATGGCAATACCTAAGTATGTAAAGCCTTGGGGTTGTATAGAAACTGGAAAATTTAATAGATTTACATTTGCAAGTGTGAGGTGGCGTGGCATTAAAATGGATTTTGATCAATTGCTTTTGTAGCCAGAGAAGAGATGCAGAAGGGTGTCATCTGCATACAGAGAAATATAGTGGGATGTATTCATAATTCTGAAAGTTGATGTGACATTGTTTTGCCTCAGTGCTAGAACTAATGGTTCCAGCGAAAGAACAAATGAAGCAGGGGACAGTGGACAGCCCTGTCTGGTCCCTCTTATTAAAACGAAGTCACATGCACCAGGTGACCAGTTTGAACTCATGCATATAAATATAAGAGGGAGCGAAATCAAAGCATTTCAACTCTGCCAATAAAAAACTCCACTCCACACGCCTTCTCTGCATCTGAGGACAAAATTGCTGATGGATGTTTCTCTGAAGCTGCATCTATCGAACCCTTCACAAAGCCTGTTTGGTCAGGGTTATGTCTAAGCTCATTTTATATGTGAAAGGAAATGGGCGTTCCTTAAGAGTAACCAAGACAACAAGGAGAAATAAACCAAAGCAGCAATCTTGTATTGCAACCTGTTTAATCAAGAAAAATCTTTAATAAAGAAAACATCTGTAATCTGTCCTTTAGTGGATCAGAGAACCGAAAAGAGAATTAATTGTTGAGTTGTATGATTAGATAATGATAACCAAATATAACACCTTCTATGGCTTACATAAACACCGTTTAAACTCTACCATTCCCCCCATACCCTTCCCACTTTACCTAGAGAGGTTAGGGTCCTGCCAGGGAATTAGGATGCGCTGCATATCCTGCAGAATAACTTGTGTACTTCCTCAATGGTATCGAACATGTAGTTCGCATTATATTATATTAAACTACACAAAGAAGGGGACTCTACTACTGTCGAGGCAAAAGCATACAGGTAAATGGGGAAATCAGAGAAACCTCATGACCTCTACTAGAAAAAACTAGGTTGTCACATATATTTTTTGACATTATGACTAACAAAGAAATCAGAGGACTCAGTGACAGTATACCATAGTGCAAGTCTACTCCTTAAACTGGACAAAATCAAAAAAGTTCTTTTTATGTATTTAAAAAGCATAAATACAGGCTCATTGGGTAATTAATAGTCTTATATGTATATATGCTTGTTGATTTTCGTGACATTTAGCTGGGAGTGGGGCCTTCCACGCTGCTTGATCCGTTGTAGGCACCACTCCTGTAATGTTTTCGGATTTGGGAAGGCAAAGGACACGACTCCACCAGCCAAACTCTCGGAATACCTACTGTCAGACTTACATATGCCATAGACACATCGTTTCACCATTTTTCTTGTCAGAGATCTGCAGGTCCACAGCTTGGCAGACATTGTTTGCATAGTAACAGTTGCAAGGATGTATGATTGGACATTGACCATTTTGGGGGTGGGCTTTGCTAAAAGGTCAATTACAATTACAATAGCAGAGCCGGTATTGCAGCTGATCACGGTGGACAACTGACAACAAAGTAAAACAAATCACAGCATTTACAAGTCGACTTTCAATGACAAATTCTACTGCACATTATATAAATTTTCTCTGCCCAGGCAAAAACCTCCTACTTCTTGTTGTCCTGATCCTTCAGAGTTTGAGGGAGAATGGAAAGAGATCTGCTTCGGGTGTCCACAGCGTGTTCCATGGCTGGGGGTCGAGCAGTCCATGCCTCGCTTTTCTGATGGGGCAATGTGATGCGTTCCTTGGCGGCAGCAGGAAAGATCATGGGTGGAAGGTGGTGCACTTTATTGTGTCTTTAACAAAGTGGGCGCACCTGTCTTTACAGGACGTTATATCAACTGACTGCACAACAATCTCCGCCTGACCACTATAGACCCCTTCAAGTGCAATGTCACAGAAATATGCTCACGAAGCTTGGGGCCAGAAAACCACTGATGTTCTCCCAAAGTGTATGGGACACTGCTAAATGCCTCAGGGCCATCCGTTGGTCTAGTTGAACTAAACACACAATAAATAATAAAGATCTGTGTTGTTTTGGTTGCTTTTCTGTCAAGTTTCTTTTAACCTGTTCATGCAGAGGCAATTTTTGGCAACTTCCACCTGTTTTTGGAATCACTGCAATTAAAGCTTTATAACTACAGAAGTACTAATCCCAGAACTATGGCTGATGGCTTGAATGAAAGAAAACATCTATTATAAAATATTGAATTGAGTCATTCCCTAAAAAATAGGGACATTGAAAAAACTACATTTTTGGGAAAAATAAAAATTAAAGTTTGAAACTTTGTGTGAAAACAGTGATATTTCAAAATCTTTGTTATGAAAGTTATGGTTCACACACTCCCTGTCCACAAGTGTACCAAATTTTAGGTTGAAAGGTAAAACTTTTCGTCCTCACTTTACAACATTTGCCACTTTTTACACCAAATTCGCCATGTTGGTGTAAAAAGTGGCAAACTTCCCAACACAATAACAAAAACAACAGTAACAATCGATTAAAAACTGAGTAAAAGGGACATCCAGGCCGACAGAATTGACTTAGTGCGTCACTGTGTGCATCACTGCATGCGCGCGTGTGTGTCTCATGCACCTAAACTCCACTTGACACTGAATAAACTAGGTTATGCAGTTATTTGGGGTGAAAAATTTGCCAGTCAGAGATTTTTATACATCGGGTTGCTAGGGCTAATATTTGATGAAAAGCTTGTCTTCAATCAACGTTCCATCCAATCTGAATTTTGATGTGCGATACTGCAGTCAAAGAGGCTCGTGTTTGTAGTGCTCACTTCATTTCAGGTAATGGACAACATATTCCAAATAATCCTGATAATTTGGTGGAGGATCGTCGACATCCATGCTCTCTTCTATGCCCTGCTCTGGCTTTTCTGGCCTCAAGTTGTGCGCACATTCTCACTAGGCTCGGAATGTTTGCATTAAATGAAGGGATCTATAGCTTCACCTAAAACCAGCGAAGGTGCGATTAAAAAAAAAAAGAACTAGCCCAACCAAAAGAAGGATGATTTTTCTGTGACCAGAATAACCTGATTGCTGACCACAATGATGAGGTTGTGGGAGGATGAGAAAAAATGCAGGAGACAAACGTGAATCCAAAACCAAACAGAATAAGGAACAACCTTGCACCAGACAGCCCGGGAACGTTAACCAGCCCCCCCCCCCCCGCTCACAGCCCTGCTGGGTGAGAGGCACAGCCCTTACTGTCCACCACAACATAGTGATTTTGCAATATGGACTTGATCAGTTGGCCAACCCAAAATCTATGTTCTGACAAGGCTGCTCCATGTAAAATATTTTACTGCTTGTAAACTCTTTTTTCATTCATGTTTTCCTTAACAAGGAAACTTTTTAAGAGTTTCTGTGCAACAACCCAACAAAGTGTGATTCCGTATGATCCCGTATAAAAACTCGTACTTTGTGTAGCTGGCTCCATTTCAGATCAGATCACTAACCCTGAGTCAACGGTACTTCTGGTGGCACTTCTTTAACAACATCATAAGGGTATCTTAGTCCATTGGTTGCGAGCCAAAGGGTAAATCCTACCAAGAGAGTCACTAGATAATCGGATTCACAAATTACTTTGCTTTTCTCAGTGTTTTAGTTAAGCTTACCAAGTTGGCCCTCAAACTATTTGAATGAATATTTAAATAACTCTACGTCATAGATCATGACTGTTGGGGACCACTAGCATAATGTTATATGAAGTAATATCTTCATCTGCATGTAGGAAAAATAATTTTTTTTTGCTAAGATGGGACAGGGTAAAAGGAAGCACACCAGAGGCAATTGGTACACATGAATTTATAGACTGCTGTATTCCAGAAGGTGTGGCACTCCGAACATCAAAACACCAACTGGATGATTACTACCTGCTCTTTCCTCTGAGCTACTGCACCCCAAACCATCTGTGATTTCTGAGCCATCGTGCTTTCTGTGTGTGTATTAAACTCACCGACACACTTCGTTCCATTGGTTCTCTCAAAACCAGCAGGACAGCTACTGTTGCTCTCACCTGCTGTTGATTAACAGTGGAATATAAGACAAAAAAGAGGGGGAGGGGAAAAAGAACGATCTGATTAATAAAGTGTGACATCTCATGTAAGCATAGTTTCAGGTTACATGTTTGTCTATAAGGATTGCATGGACAATTCATCAGGATACATTGGAATGAAATGAACATGAGGGGATTAGCCAGACCATGCCAATTCCTGTGTTTTCGCATTTGTTGGCATCTAACTAGCATTTATTCTGCTTTTCTCTGAAAGTACTTTTTGACCACTTTTGGCCTGATTTTGGATCAGCATCACCCCAATAGTGAGACCTGCATTGCAGTTTTGTTTTTCGTTGGTTTTTGATTTTGTATATATACAAACAAACAATCGAACAATCACAAAGATGCTGTGCACAATATCAATCCATTCATCTACACGAGGTGTTTCCCTCTTCAGCTGTTTCTTGGTAATGGACTTCTTGCAGGCCACCAGAAATATAAACGAGCTGCCCTGCTCATTAAGGTCCATTACCTCTATGTCTATGTCTTTCTGGTTGATGATTTTTCCCCCCTGATGCAGTTACTGTACATTCATGTATTGGTATGGATTTAAGTATGCGTATGTGGATATATATTATATTATATTATTATATGTATTTACCTTGCTTCTGAATAATCGCAGTTGTTCATTGATTGTTTTAATGACTAGGTTTAGGGTAGCATTGTTGTAGTGTGTGTGTAGATGAATGTTGTCTTTGTGTCTAATTGTTAGAATAATTGAGTTATTATTTAATATTCTTGTATGATGTTGGTTGAATTATTTGTAAGGACCCCCTCGAAATTTGAGATGAACCATCTCAAGGGGCTATCCTTGTAAAAAAAAGAATAAAGAATAATATTTTCAGTAGATATTTATCAAATCAAAATCAAATCAAATCAGATTTATTTGTATAGCGCCAAATCATAACAAAGTTACATCAAGGCGCTTTACATAAGTGCATGCATTTCAGTCCTTAGACCTCCCGAGTACATAATTTGTATGATTTTTTTTATTTTATGTTGGTTATGCTAGTGAAAATGTAGGTTATATACTCCGCAACAATTGTTGCCAGTGAGAAACAGCATAGTCGAAATGTACACAATTTCTTCAGTTTGACCTGTTTATGCATATTAATAATCAGCATATAACTAACAAGTGTAACATATTACAACTAAGAATGATTACAATTGTCAAAATTGTATTAGATATATAAACATACCATGAAAATGCATACTCAAAGGAACCAACAATGACAACAAATAACAACTGTGAAATGACTGTATTTCACAGCCCCCCTGGGGGGGCGTGTGTGACCCCGTGGAACATGCTTTTTTTGCCGTACTAGAATAAAGTGTAATTAACCCCTACAGTAGATGGCTGTGGCACTCTCATTGTCAGAGTGTAGGAGGGAGTATCAGTAGGGTTTTTATGCACCGAGCATGCAGAGCGTGTGGGGCTGGGGACCACCAAATATTTTCTTCTTCCTGGGGGGAGGGGCGTAACAGAAAATAATTGAGAAGCACTGTGCTAACCTAACATCTGCACTCTCAGCTCTCCGTACACAGGTGAAAGCTGCACTACCATTACCAGCCCTTTCAGTCCAGCATCACCCAAAGCCAGGAGACTGGGTGCTCATCAAGGATCACAGGAGGAAACACTGGAAACAGCAACGCTACACAGGCCCTTTCCAGGTTTTGCTCACCACGGAAACTGTGATGAAAGTGGAATGGAGGTCAACTTGGATCCATGTGAGTCATAGCAATCAGATCCTGACTCCAGAGACCAGGGAGAATACAGATGTTGTCCCCAGGTAAGACAGAAGGATGAAATGGTAGCATGCCAAGCTCCAGCAAGTGACAGCTGTGCAGTAGGCCTGTGTCACCATCAGCAGTGAGTAATCAATCCCATCACCTAGGCAACTAACATCTCAGTGAGAGGGGAGGAAGTGCGAATTGGGCTCCGCCTGCACTCTGAGCATTGAAAACCGTCATCCACAGGCGTGATAGTTTGCCTTGACATTGGAGATGAGCCATTGTCCAAAGATGGAAGGATCGAGATTTTGATGAAGAAATGTTGGAACTTAATGACTTCGAAACTTATGATGAATCTGCATGTGATTTAGGCGTAGTTTCTATAATTTCAGAAATTTATGATGTGATCATTTGAATCTGTGTCACTGATGCTCTGCTTTGAACAGTTCTGACTTCCTCAGTAGATCGTGTGTGTATGTTTGTCTAACTGACAATAAGGGGAAAATGTGGGGGAAATCTGAAATGTGAGAACCTAAATGCCCTGCTTTCTTAAGCTATATGTGGCTCCTGACTTATTCCTCCAACTGACTAGCCTGGTCTTTGAAGGCCTCATTTGTGAAGATTCTGTGGAGACAGCAAGGAAGTGGCATTTGTCACCTGAGCTCATGAACATGACCACAGGACAGGAAGGCTCATCTGCGCCCCCTGCAGGAATACAATGGACGAAAGACTCGCTTTGATCTCCCCAGATGTTACATGTATAAAACTGAACTCAAGTCACACTTCTCTAAACCTCCTGGGAGAAAGAACTCTGTCCTTACTCAGCTGACTAGTTAGCTACAACTCTGACTTGTTGCATGCCTGGAACTGTTTTATGTTGTAATCTGTGTTGCATTTTGTTTAATGTTTGTTCATTTTAAATCCTTCAAGCTTGGCTGTGATGAACATGTTCATTCTTTCACCTTGGAAATAGAAAATTGCCACTACAGTGAGTTGTTACAGGCCACCCTCAGCTAATAGTGAGAGTTTATCAGCATTAAACAATCAACTTTCAACTTTTGACTTCAATGAGATTCTTCTCACAGGAGATTTGAACTAGGATTGGTTATCCTGTGTCTCTGATAGTTTTAAATATGTATTTGATACTTTCAATTTAACACAATTAATTCATGAGGCAACATGCCCAAATCTTAAATTTCCAGAGAAATCCTCTCTTGATGCAATGGTATTTGCAAATTTGCACCCTTTTGATGTAGCTGAGGTCCATAGGGCTTTACTGTAACAAACTCAAACCCTTCTTTTTAAGGTCAGCTGCTGATTTCATAGCAAAACCTCTATCATAGTTTCAACCTTACTCTTTCTGAGATTCCAATTATATGGAAGTGAGCCCATGTGCTTCCTCTGCCGAAAGGCGCTGATCTCTCTGTAGGAAACAACTACAGGCCGAAGTGTGTGCGCTTTCCAAAGTTCTCAAAAAGTTGGTTGCCAAACAGCTTAAAGAGTTTTTAGATGCAAATGGCCTCCTTTCATAGCATCAGTTAGGTTTTTGTAAACAGCACAGTGCAATAACAGCTGCTATAAAAGTGTTAAACAACATTATAGAAGCACTAGATGGCCCAACTTACTGTAGACTAACTCTAACCCTCTGTTTGTCAACTGGTCAAAGGCATTTGATACTGTGGATCATGTAATCTTAGTGGAAAGATTGAAAACCAGTTTATAGCCTGGTCAGATAAGCCAATTTTGCAAATTATCTGTCAGGTAGAACAAAGTGTTGCCAGACTGCTGGGTCTTCTTTCTCCTTCCTCCCTGTTTTAAAGGGAGTGCCTCGAGGTCCCATATTAGGGCCACTGTGGTTCACAATTTATGTGAACTTGTCTGATGCTGTGTTCAGTATTTATTCTTATGATACAGGAAATTATGGTTCATTTTTGTTAACTGGTCCGTGTGGCTGAGGCGGCCAAACTGAGGCAACCCAGACGAGATCCTTGGCCAGGGATTTTTTCCTTTATTTCATTTTTCAGCAACACATGACATACCTCTACCTCTCCAACCTCCACCAAATGAGCTCTATTTATACTGTGGCAGTCCCTAATACCTGGCCCATACATTTATCTACACACCTGTCTAATATATGCATCTAATAAACACATACATAAATATACACCTATGCAAAACACCCACATAAATAACCATAAATAATTTACAAATATATACACTATTAAAATAAGCAATTAACCCCTCCTCCGTCCACTTCTCACTTAGCGCCTCCCTCTAATCAGTCAGAACTAATAAATAGGTACGTGGACCCCCAGCGAGAGAGGTAAGTTTTATGCTCGCAACAATATCCCAATCTTTCATACCCTGTGACAGCAACTTGTTGATCACTGACTTTCTGTGTTCACAGGTGAACATCACGGGTAACCTCAATTTACATAAATACTCAAATAAATCAAACGATTTAAAAATATCTGTGTGTTTACTTTACCATACATCAATAAGTTACAATTAGCATCATATGTTATGTCTTTCCCCACACTGGATCTTAACGGCGGCCCGTCGTTACAATCTTCCTCAGTCCAACAAACATTTGAATTCTTGAAATCTGTATTTTATACTGTAAGGTCTTGTGTTGCTCAGCTTAAGCTGATATTAAATGCTGATGAATCAAAGACCATGCTATTTTCAAATGGCAAGCAGCTTCCACCTCTTCTTCCCAGGTTGTCTTCAAGGAGTTGAAATTAATATAGTCACATTGTACAAATATAGGTATTCTGATTGATTAGAACCTGTCTTTCAATATCATATCTTGTTTCTAAATTGAAACTTAAATTAGGTTTCTTTTTTTTTTTCTAACTTTTTTTTAGTTACACACACCAAATCAGGAAAAACCTGACTCTTTCACTGGCTGATTTTTAGTTATAAATCAATTCTTGGGCTTATGCACAGATACTTGTGCACACGTGTAGAAAACACAACCATTATGGCCTGTGCTCTCAGGGTGTCATTCTGATGCAGGTCTCGAGAGTCAGAACCTAAATTAGGCAAAGAGGCCTTTAGATTTTCTGCTGCTGCTACCTGGAACGATATGCAGCAAGACTTGAAGCTGTCAGTACTTATAATTCGAGTCAATGTCAAAGGCCAGAGAAATTAGCTCTCTTAGTGCCTGTGATTGCCTGGTGCAATTCTTACCATTGTTTTCCTGCAGTGTGTGATTGACTAGGCATGATTGACTGGCATTTAGGTCATCTCACTGGAAAAGAGCTTATTTATTTCAATGAGTTTTCCACCTGGTTAAATAGGATATTCGCCTTTTAAAGTTGCATTTCTTCATTCTCTCTGATTTGAAAGACTGAAGTGAAGCTGGATACCAGCGAATGTGCTAACACTGCTAACACATATCTGTACACTCGTGCAGATATTCAATGTGCATGGATCTGTGTGTGCGTGCATGCATGTGTGAGTGTATTGAAGGCCTTGAGTCCCACAGAGCTGCATTCCTTTAATGTTAGTCAGTTCACTACACAAACATTGAAGCGTCATTACTGTTTGTGTGTTTGCATGTGTGTGTGTGACATATTGTGGGATTGTTATATAAACATCCTGTGATAAAATATTTCCAAAATATTTCACTCATGTCATTAAGTATCAGAGTTTCACAAAAAACTGAGACAGAAAGTCATTTCTATGTGTCTGTGTGTGTTTGTGGAAAGTTAGGAGTTAGGAGAAGAAACATGTTAGGTCAAATCTGTTCACATCAGTATGACAGGAGTATTTTGGAAACAGTCGGTTACAACGGTCAGGCTTAAAGTATATAGGATATAGTTGTGGAGTAGGGGCTTAAAAGATCTTACTATCTTATTAGTAATCTTATTAGCTCATTTAGGAACACTATCATGTTCCTAAATGAGCTGAGATAAAGGTCATCTATAAACGCCTCAGTAACAAACATTGCAGGTACTCAGCGAGCTCCTGGCTCCTTTAAGAGTTTCTGGATGAAGAATACAATATCTGTCCACTGGGCACAGTGAAAATTAGTAATCACTGCTAGTAAAGCCTCATTTGGACTGGGATAATTTGCAACAAAAGCATCAATTGTCAATGGTCCTGATGCTTCAGTTCAGATGGGCTTTGGTTTATGCTGTGGGGGGAACATAGGCGGCAGCACTCACTCACTACAGGGTGCTACAAAAAATGTTGGGATAAACAGGACTTTTAAATATTAAACACTCATTTCACATATATTTTTTTACTAACAACAAAACAGTTGTTAAGTTAAGAAAGTTTGAAATGACAGAGTTGGTTTATTTTTTTTCTACGCTATACCATGTTGATGTTCAGTATTATAGTTAGCAAAATAACCCATTCTCTTTGGGGCTGATTGTTGTCACATCGTGACAAACTATTGTTCTTGGGATTTGAATATATAGATTTTTTTCAGTTATTTTGTTTGTGTTATCTGTATGAGGTCAGTGTTACATTTCATAGCCACTTCTTTTCAGCAGGGTGAGCAGAAGGAGATTGAGGACACTCCGTTTAAGGCTGACACTTAAGGCTTTAAAATTGAAGATTGAAAGTAGGGTTAAGATATAATTATATTCAGGAGATGATTTACAAATTGTAGTTTTTTATGATGTTTTATTTCTTTAATCTCCTCCTTGGCACTCCCATGTAGTCCAAATTCAGCTGGGTTTGTGATTACCCAATATGAGTCACACATACACAGTCGGGATTGCTATCTTGCAACTTGATTGCAATTTGCAAGAAAATGCAAAATAAGAATTAAGTAAGAATAACTTTTGACACTTCACCCCACAGGGAAATTGTATTAAAATTTCAGGGGAGAATATTAAAACAAAATAAAAACAAAGCTTGTTCTTCATAATTTCTTTGTCATTTGCAGTTTGTTTTCAAGACAGAAAAAAAATCTATCTAGAGCAATTTTGAGCCACATTGCCCAGCAATAATTGAAAGGGAATTTATGAAGAAGTCAGTTTTCGAGGGATTCAAATGACAGTAAAACATGTGACTACCAATCCCATTCTCACCCGCAATACAAATAAGTAATGAAGGAACTCTGTGGAGAATGCAAAAATGGCAAGATACCACTGTCACAAAACACAACAGTGCTGATAACAATTAGTTCCATGAACTGATCTGTTGATTATTACTTAAATGAATACAGTGCTGTGAACAAGTACACCCCTTCCCGATTTCTTAATTTTTTTGCACCTTTGTCACTCTTGGCCATTTCCCCTTGGAACTCTGCCATGCATGCCATTTTTGCCTTGCCTTTCTTGTGGTTGACTCATGAACACTGACCTTTACTGAGGCAAGTGAGGCCTGCAGTTGTTTAGATGTTGTTCTGGGTTCCTTTGTGACCTCTTGGATCAGTCGTTGCTGTGCTCTTGGGGTCATTTTTGTAGGCCGACCACTCCTGGGAAGGTTCACCACTGTACCATGCTTTCTCCATTTGTGGATAATGGCTCTCAGCATGGGTCACTGGTGTCCCAAAGATTTAGAAATTGCTTTGTAACCTTTTCCAGACTGAGACATGTCAATTACTTTTCTTCTTATCTGCTCCTGAATTTCTTTGGATCACAGCATGATGTCTTGGGTTCAATATGGCTTACTTCACCTTGTCAGACAGATTCTATTTAAGTGATCTCTTGATTTGAAAGGTCTGGCAGCAATCATGTCTGGGTGTGGCTATAAAATTAAACTCAGCTTTCCACAATAATATGATTAAATCACAATTACCTCATCATTTAATAAGGGGGGCAATTACTTTTTCACACATGATCATGTGGGTTTGGACAGTATTTTTCTCTTAAGAAATAAAATTATCACAGAAAAACATTCTGTGAAACAGAGCATTTTATGTTTACTTGGGTTATCTTCATTTAATATTTAAATTAGTTTGATGATCTGAAACAGTTGAGTGTGACACACGTGCAAAATGTAAGAAATCAGGAAGGGCGCAAATACTTTTTCACAGCACTGTAATTTATGTAAAAGTCAGTCATAGCTTCCTCAAGCGAGTCCAATCCTGTGTATGTGTGTGTCAGTGCACATGTGTGTACCTGCATGATCTGGACAGAGGACACAGTCTGTGATTCCCCAGCCCTTCCCAAAGCCTCTGCAGCACATTTCCTTGCTCCTCAGTCCAGGCAGAGGAAAGCTGCACTGTGCGTGCACACAAACACACACACACACACATTTCCTGTTATTAATATTCAGACACACAAACTAAATTTCTATATTTGTCAACATAAGGTTTGTATAAGTGGAGTACAGCAGTTAGTGCTGTTGTGTCATAGAAAGAAGGTTGTCAATTCTTTTCCCATGCCGAGGGGCCGTTCCCTGTGGGTTTACTCTGGGTTGCCTGGTTTCTTCAAACTAGTTCCTCCAGACTAAAACCAGTTCCTCACCTGTCCATCCTTGACCTTTCTGAAGCAGTACTTGAACACTGAGTGCTGGTTGTAGGTGCTATCTCTTCTCACTGTTTGGGCCTGGACTGAGCTGCCTGCTGGAGCCGGAGCTCCTGCCGACCCAGAGGACAGGGAGGGGGAGGTGAGTGTCCGCAGGGTGGGGCTGAATCCAGTCACCTGCAATGAAGTTATTATGGCACAATATAGGAGGTTAAACTTGTGAAGCATCCAACAACCATCAGGAGGCGACTCCACTGAAAAAGAATTCAAATCGTATTGAATTACACTACGAGCCAAAAGTTTGGACACAATTTCTCATTCAAATGAATAGGAGAGTGTGTCCAAACTTTTGACTGGTAGTGTATATGGGAAAATGGCTGAATTTGTCACTTGATGAGGCTGGTGCTGCTCTCTAGCTGTGCCTCAGGTACACCTAGCATCTACATCTATGTCAAGACACCCCTCTGTTTGCATCATTTGATCTGAGCCTCTAAGGCTCCCTGCTCCTCAGCTTTCTCTTTTCTGCAATTCACAAACCCAAACTTAAGCTCCCTAAGCTAAATCTTCACATCTCCTTTGAGCCACAACAATGCCTTTGATTTATTCCTGACACCTGCATTTTCTTCTAGGTTGCAGATTTCTGAACTATTATGGCATTAAGACTGCAACTTTTGATACAAAAGGTTTTCAAAAACTGAGTGGACGTTCTTTGATCTCCTTCATGAACTGCATGTGACAGCCTCTGCTGCAGGTCCTCTCAGTTGGAGAGTAGAGAAATCTCTACAAACCTTTTGGTGCTTTATATGGACACAAGAAATTCATAGTCTCAGCTGGGGTGATCAGCTCAACACCAACAACATGCTTTAATGGTCTCACCTTCACCACCTGGTGGATCTTCACGCTGGCCTCAGGAGGGTGCTGAACTCTGACCTTCACCATGGATGAACCCGGAACTGCAAACATGCACAAATACATGCAACACACACATAAATAAATGCACAGTATTACAACAGTCAACCTGTCTGTCCATGGATAAATCTGTTACCCTAGTACATTATCTATGTAATTCTAATACGTGGCATCTCAAGAGGGTGGGTAAGTGAAGACAGGACAGTTCTACACACTTGCATAAAACTTCGGCGCAGTACTGTATATTGTGTATGTTTTGCTCTTTGTGTGTTATCTATTTTGTCATCTGTGTAATGCTGTGTTGTGACAGTCGCTGTAGCAGAAGATATGACAAAAGTCTGAACTGTTGAATCTTTATTTTTGTAGGTATTGCGCAAATGGTGCGCAGCTGCACTGGATTTTGAACAGAAACTGAGGTGCGACAAATCATTTGCCAGCAGACCTTCTTCACAAAAAGCAAAATGATGCATTAAAAGAGGCTCACATGGAGACTCACCTCCATATCTCAATGCTTCCTGGTTCTGTCCCAGTGGTAGGAGGAACTCTGACTGGGTCAGCTCCTGACTGGCTGCAATGGGGAAGAGTGCTGGTTTGACAATCTCATTACTAGAGGATGGTGAAGATGCGGCATGAGCAACTGAAGCAGAGGTGGGGGCAAAAGGAATCTGGCAGAACTTTCCAGTGAAGGCTGGTGGACAGAGACATCGATCCTTCTGCAGACAGATTCCCCCGTTCTTACAGAGCAAAGGGCAGAGGACTGCAGGAGAAACAACAAACATTGGATCCAATGACCAGGGGAACAGAAGACCTCAAAATACCAATGGGACTTAAGCCATTTTTTTGTTTTGACATCACTATAATCAAAAGCTGTGAACTACTTATAGTAAATACCATAATAATCATTTATTTTTAGAGCACTTTTCAATAAAAGTCATTAGGAAATTCACAAGTGAACTAAATGAAATGAAATAAAATCACATTTATCTCCATAATTTTTTAGCACTTCTATAGCAAGGATATGCACTGTCAACACCAGCAGTGCCAGTGCTCCTACTGGTCCCATTTAAGTCAAACAGATTACTGATCATAACCTCATGTCAAACAACCTGAACTATCCCTTCACAAAGTTGCCTCTTTCTGTTAAGTGATTATGAACTTCATCCTGTTTTGAGAGTCATGAAATTAAAGTCATTAAATAGAAGCATTAAAGAACCATGTTCTTTATACAACTGTGTTTCATCTGTTGTTGTAATGATTCAAGCAAAAATAATTTGTTTCATGTCATTAGTGCCTGGTTTATTAACTTCATGGGACTGAATTAGCGTTTGGAAACAATTCAGACTTGAAAATAACATTTGACTTGCTCACATTTAACAGAAATTTCTTGAAACTAGATCATATGATAAAGTAAGAGCAAATTTTCCACAGCCCCCCTATACATGTCCATCATGTTAATGGCCATTGTAGAAACTGTACAATAACACTTTGTCTTGTGTAAGGTCAAATGATATGTGGATATAAAACAAAGCTGCTGCTCTGATGGGATGGAGTTGAAAGTGAACAGGGGCCAATACAATCAGCCAGCCACTTCCTTCTTCCTGCACAAACTAGTTTGGCAGGAAGTTGGGGTATTGTCACCACCATTTCAACAAGCAGGAAGCAGGAAGGAAACCACCAACTTTAAAAACAGGACTGTGTGGGTTTTTTGAAAATGTTGGACTGGAGTAAGAGGAGTGAAAATTCTGCCTATTTAAATTGTGAAAAGTAGTTACTGTGTGTAACAGATTGATTACTTTGCTGTTTTCCCTATTATTATTATTATTATTATTATTATCATTATTATTATTATTATAAATTTTACCAAAATCCCTCACATTTTGTGTTATCCTCTCTCCTCAAGAGGATGCAGAAAAACTGCTCCATGCATTTGTAACTTCAGTTTGTAAGGCCTTCAGTTGATTCAGAACGCTGCTGCATGAATATTAACAGGAACTAGGAAAAGAGATCACATCTCTCCTGTGTTAGCTGCTCTTCATTGGCTGCCAGTAAAATATAGAGTAGAATTCAAAATCCTTCTTTTAACATATAAAGCTCTTAATGGCCAAGCTCCATCGTATCTCAGAGAGCTCATAGTTCCTTACTGTCCTAGCAGGCCACTCCGCTCTCTAGATGGAGGTTTACTTGTGGTTCCTAGAGTCTCCAAGAGTAAATCTGGAGGCAGATCGTTCAGTTATCAGGCTCCTCTTCTATGGAACCAACTTCCAGCATCGGTCCGGGGGGTGGACTCTTTAGCAATTTTCAAGACCAGGCTTAAAACTTTTCTGTATGACAGAGTTTATAGTTAAAAAGTGAAAGTCCTCTACTCTTTAGCTATGCTGCTATAGGCCTAGGCTGCTGGGGGAAGGACTGAGCACCTCTCTTTCTATGTGTAACAATTCACTAACCATGTTCTGCCAAAGTCTCTGCCTCTCCCAGTTCCTCTCCTCTCTCTCCCTGTCCTCATCCTGCAGGTGGTGACACATCGCCATCCCATGTTCCTGCAACACCTGCTGCTCCCATATTTCATGAATTCTGTACTACAGCTCAACTCCATGAACTTCATGCAGCATCCTGCCTACACCTGTTTTGAATCCCCTCCTCCTGCTCTCATTCTCTGCCTACTCTACCCAACTCCCCTCCCCATGTCTCTCTCTCTCTCTCCTTTGATTGATTTGATTTGATTACCAAAGAGACACTATAAAAACAGCACAGCTTTATACATGATGGTTATATCCCACAGCAGGGACACATACAGTCTATAAAATAGACCTACTGACCATTTTAAACTATGTGTTTTTCATTTGCTCCCAAGTCCTTTTTTCTCCACCAGGGTTGCAACAATATCCATGCCTGTAATTTATGAATTGACAGAGTGGGTGATTTTTTTCCCTGCATTCTTGGCTTATTCTTGCTGCTGCAACTGTGTTACTCTTTGCTTGAATAATACATTTGCACTCCTTATTTTTTTGGAATATTACAGTTTGCTCCTCCATCGTGAAAATACGCTGCTCTTTACGTCATCTCCAGGGTCTGATTGGTCAGATAGAGCAAACCCCGCCCTTTTATGTGAACACGAATTGATCTACACGGTAAAGCACTGGGTTCAATAAGTGAGTTGATAACCTTAGCTTCGTGACACCGCTTATTCAGATTGCGGATATTTGGGTAAGTGCAGCCAGATAATGAAAAAAGATCCCAGGCATGTTAATCCATCTTTGTGATACAGGCCCATTCATCAGTGTTCCAGCGTTATTTTCTGAAAGCGATTCCTCGTTGCCTTATCCCTCCCTGGCTCTGTGTTCTTGAGTCCACCCACCTGCATTGTAATATTGACAACGAGGAGGGTCAGCAAAGTTATTACAAATCATCCTAAGGGAGAGAGAGCTCTCTGGACCAGGTTTCATCTCAGTGAATTCAATAATTGTTGAGACATTTCTATGGATAAAGCCCAGGATTTGGTTGGAACTTAATGTGTCCAACTATGAGCCATCACACACAGCTGCATTGTTCACGTCTTTGGGCCACATAGTTGGCCATCAGTAAATACTAAATTTTTCTTGTCATTGTTGGAAAATGAAAAGCATAGAGAATGAAAACAGAAAGAAAGTCATTAATAACAAGCAAAGTGGGAGATACTGGCCGTGATGAAAGAAGGTAGAGCAGAAAAGAACAAGACAAGAGGTCCATAGGTCCTGTTAGACTGAGGTAATGGTCATCTAGCCTCTACCTGCTTCTGGGTTCAGTTACAGCAGTTCAAACATTCCAGAGCTTTTCTGTGTTTCTAACACACAGGCACACAGATGCAGCAGTTGAAAGTTACATCGGACATTTGTGCAGATAAAGTTAATTCTGAGAAAGAAAAGCAAAAACAAAGTGAAGCAGCTGTTTAGACAAGGGGATTGACCTTTTGACACCATGATGCAATCACCTCCTCCCTCCTCATCTGCCTTGTCTGTGGGAGTGTGTGTGTGTGTGTTAAGTCAATAATAAATGAAAGCCATATGTCATTGGTGTTTCTCCCCCCTCTGGCCCCCTCTTGTTCCTCTCTCACTCTTTCTCTCAATACAAAGAATGGCACAAATATTCAGAGACTGGACATGAATGCAGTGTTTCCTTTGCTTATATCTACTACTGTAATGTGAATATTCTAAATTGGGTCCATTAAATCATTAAAGATGAAGAGAGCGCAAGGGATGACATATTTTTTTCTTTCTGTGTTTAATTTACATGCCTTTGAGTGCTTTCATGTATTATTCAGACATGCTGCAGATGCTAGGCTGGACTACAGCGAGATTACTAGCTTTCACATGAGGTGTAGTGTATAACAGTGTAGTGTTTAATCAACAGGTTTTTTTTTTCTCATGATCCTGGAAGCAATGGAGCTATGCTGCCCATTATGCTCAGGGGTGTGTAAAGTATACACTAATGTTGCCATGAACTTAGTGAGTTGCACTGTGGTGCAACAATCTTAGCTTTGTTTCTCCATATTATATTGATCATGATCATAGTCTACCTGCAATGGAGATTGAGGCTGCACAATTGATCAGAATATAATTGAAAGTCATTTGCACTACACAACCCAAGAACTGGTTCTCATTGAGTTAAGTCACAAACTGTCACAGCATTGTTGTGAACATTTAGTACCCTAGTCAGAATTTTAGCTGAACTTGAGGAAAGGATAAGGTGTTTATGGTGAAAATTGCAGGTTTGTGGTTCAAAGTGTTTCTCTGGCTAAAGTAGTAAGTCATTTCACTTTATTGATTATTTTAATGGTGGTGCTTTTCCAATTAACTTTGCCCTCCATTCAGGATAATTAGTCTTGCTCTAATTAGTTGGCACTTTCCCAGAAGACAATGACTGTTCTTCACTGTACTTAACTGCCATGAATTCATAGAATTCATAGTTCTTCTGCAGAGAAGAAAATCCGCCTGCTGTTTTCACCGATCTGGACATGGCCAGTGTGAAGGATCTGTCATGTGATAAATATTTTCAGCCAGGTATGGATAGCGATGATTTCAGATATATAAACTCTTGTCTGAACCTATTCATTGGTTTATCATTTTAAAATAATGTTTGAAAACAAAACTGCATTAGTATGAACAGAGCCTCATACTCTCTTTTTGAAGAGTCCGAGCCGATCTTAAGCCCCCCAGTCGTGGATCTGACTCTATCAATATGAAATTATCTGTATGTTATATACTTTCAAAGATTGCAGTGAATAAACCACAACTCAAAAGCCCTAATCTGGACCCAGATGCTAATAGGCCCATATTTAACCCTGAATTTCTAAAATTCTTGAAAAAGCAGTTGCAAACCAATTTTGTGAACATCTACATAGGAATGGCTTGTTCGTGAATAGCTTCACTAAGGATTTACATCACAGGACAGAAACAGTGCTAGTAAAAGTCACCAATGGCATTCTAATGGCTTCAGATGAGAGATTGACCTACATTCTTGTCCTGTTATATTAGTGCCACATTTGATATAACTGACCATAATTTTCTATTACAGAGACTTGAACATGAAATTAATCAAAGGAACCCCTAACATTATGCGGCTGTGCTGTATCAGCTCGACCTGCCTACAAGTAGGTTTAAGTCAGGTTAGGGTTAGTCCCATGTGTATGTGACACACAAAAAGTAGACAGGACAAAGTAAAAGGTAAAATTTGCACTTACAGACTCTGAAGCCTGGTCCTTGAGAGCTGTCTCTTCCTCCTCCTCCTCGTCCTCCCCCTTCACTGTTGCTGCTGTAAAGCGTGGTCATGTTGCCTCTCTCACAGTAGTTGACACATCGGTCCTGGCTGCAGCGCACCTTGCAGATAGTTGGTGTGAACATCACCTGGATCCTCTCCAACCTCCCACCACCTCCTCTTTGCTCTCCTCCCCCTGTGGCAGTTGCTCCATCAGCTGGCAAAGGAGCGATAAAGAAGGTAAAAAAGAGAAAAGAGTAGAGTCTACGCAGCAGCATGTTGAGTGGTGTAGTCAGAGTTTCTGAGTGTGTTGCATTGTCCAAACTCCTAAACCTCTCCCCTTTAACTCTACGTCACTCTCTCTCCCTCTTTCTCTGTGGTCGAATGAGAACGAGTGTTGTAGGAAAAAAGGGGGGAAGGAAGAAAAAACAGCCAGGCGCTTCCCCTTTCTATGTATTCTCTGTTTTGCCTTAAACAGTCCTGAATGTGAGCAAGTGAGCAAGCCACTGTGCCTGAGAGAGAGAGAGAGATAATTGAAAGCAGTGTGCACAAATGGGCTCAGTTCCAAGCTAAATGTTTAGCAGGGACCTGGTCCACCAGTCAACGAGGGGAGAGAAAAAGAGAGAGGCAGTATTAATGTGTAAATCTTTCACTCCTCCACTATTCTTTTAACAGCCATTTTCTGGTATGAACAGAGATGATTGCTCACAGTTTCTTCTGAGGCTCCAGGACATTATAGGGTGTCAGACTGATGATGCAACCCTGGTCTGGGTTTTAGTTAAAAGCTGAGAAAGGTCTGTTTCTTTGTTTTTCTATTTTAAAAAGTTTAAAAAGTCTAATCAGGTCATTCATTAGTCCAAGTAAAAGTTTGTACCAATTGTATCATTTTTTAAATGATGATCCCATCTAGAGAAAAATAGCCCATAAAGCAGGGGATGGATTAGGAGGTGTGGCTATTGTGTGACTGGCACCCAATAATGATAGAATACAGAGCAGGTCAGCTCCACCCCTCACTCCTCCTCAGCTCCTTCCAAATATGGTTTCTAAAAACCAAGTCAGCTGATAGGCAAATTACAAACTCGAGGCTTCAAACCAGCTCACATACCAATGGGTGCAGCCATGCTCAGTTACTGCATGAGCATACATTTGTTTACTGAGAAATTGGTGGCTAGTATCCAGAGAAACAACTAGCAAATCAAGGATACCTGCAGGGGCTGAATGAACCAAAATTCCAAGTGGGAATTTGACATCCACCTGCACCATCTTCAAAACTTCAGACCACTTAATCCATACATTAATCCTGCTGATGTAACAGGCAAGAGACTAGTTAATTCAGTCAATGTGTTCATCTGTGAAGAGGATTGGAAAATACAAAGACAAGGGAGTGACCACCAAATCACAATCAAATCATAATTTTCTAAAACCATTTTCATTTTCACTGGGTGGCATAGTGTATGTCCTCCCTGTCTGTGTTGGTTCCCTATAGGTACCCCAGTTTCCTCCCACAATCAAAAGACATGCATGTTTCGGTTCAGAGTGGACCCTGTCCTGTGTCAGGTGGGATTGCTCCAGCCCTTGCACACTAAAAGGATGAACAGAATAGATAATAGATGGATGGATTTTCACAACTGCATGTTTTTGTGAAAATGAAGGTGGATGGAGTCACAACAAGAACCCCATGTAAAAAATAATAATGCAATGTCAATAAATTAATCAAATATCAAGTAAAGGTAAAACATGGGTGCTTTCACTTACTCTCTTTCTTTCATTGTCTAAATGAGGGGAGAAAATCTTGCTGCTTTCTGAAGTCTTCAGTTTTAATGTTGGTCAAACACTGAAGCAGGTGGCAGTGACCACTTCTGACTCATTCTACTTGTAAAGGTGGTGTTAAAAAGCAAAAGAGGAAGGAAAAGGGAAAAGAAAAAAACATTTTGAAATAAAGAAAACCTAAAAAAAAAACCAGACTGGATATCGGTGAAAACGTCAGCCACATTTTACATCTGTGCTGTGATGAACTCTACAGACTACTGTAACTCATTACTATCAAGATGTCCCAACAGTTCTCTGAAAAGCCTTCAGTTGATTCAGAATGCAGCTGCATGAATATTAACAGAAACTAGAAAAAGAGATCACATTTCTCCTGTGCTAGCTTCTCTTCATTCACCTCCAGTAAAATTCTGAATAGGATTTAAAATCCTCCTCCTTACGTACAAAGCTCTATTTTGTCCTGTCAAGTTCCCACCGGTGGATTTCCTGCCCTACTCTAATGTGTTTCACCTGTGTTTTGTCTCCCTCGTCTTTTGTCTGCTGCACCTATCCGCTCCCTGCCTGCCCCTGGTTGTCTCGTCAAGTTCAGTTTGTATTTAAGTCTTGGTTTCTGCCCAGTTCTCGTTGGATCCTTTGTTATCCTTGTACCCTTTGTTCTCTTTGGGCTCTTGTCTTCCCTGTTGTCCTGTTCTTCATTTTTGAGAGCTTTGCCATGTCTTTTTGTATTTGTTCCAGTGTAGTCCTTCCTGTTTTGAGTCCTGTTCGTGTCTGTTCCACGTCATTGTTTTTTTTCATTAAATGTTTTTGCTACCACATTCAACCCGCTTCCCCCTGCTCTTGCACTTGGGTCCTCATCCCTGCACACAACTGTGACTTCAATATATTTTTACTTACAGCTTAATTTGTATCACACCAAGGTAAGAAGAGTGAGCCGACCGGAAGAAGAAACAGTGAGAATGAGCAGCAGGCAGCACCACTTCTGTTATGAATTACGTTTTTACCCCATAACCCAATAAAGTGGGGCAGATTTGAAACGGTTGGGGTATAAAAAGCTTTTTTAAAATTATGATGTAGTAATGTGGATGTAGCCTAACTTTTTATCTCTATTAGGTTAAATGATGATCTTACTGGGGGACAGTTGTAAATATCGATGTATGCCACCTCCGGCTGTTCAGTGGGATCATTTCTCCATGCAATGAAGGCAAACAGAAGGGACAATGAGAAAGACCCACATGTGTGTGTTTTTCTCCGGTACAGCTAGCGTGTTACAATACTCATCGGACATGTTGAAATAATGTTTTATGTGAACAACTGGACAGTGTTTTTTAAATTGTGCCGCAGATTATTTCCCCTCCAGTGGGCGTGGCTTTCGGAGTATGACGCTACAATGAGGATTTTCCTTCAGCCTACTCGTATAGTACCCATATTCATCAAAATTGCTGTATCGGATACAGCCGAGTATCCGCCTCAACCCCAGTTTTTACAAACAGTTACTTACATTGTTGCATGCAAATTAAATGCTCAAGAACAACATTCCCAAACGTGAGGCAGAGGCCTTTAGAGCCAGACCAGTAGACACACCGCCTGCAGTAACGCCTCAGCGGCGGTGCTCCAGGTGCAGACACAGTCTTACCTGGTCTGTCACAGCTTAGAAACTAGAGCTCACCCAGCAAGCTTCACATGTTTTTGTTGTAACAAGAAGCTTTGCTATGGATATTCAACAGTATCTGTCCATCGCTCTGTGTCACATATTTTATATTAGTCTGCCTGTACAGGCTGGGTTAGGGCTGTATGATAATATTTGTAGTATCACCCAGGTTCCTTTTGACAGAGTGTCAAAATTTGGGTTTTTACATGTTGTTTTGGATATTGACTTAGAAAATAAGCTCTGTGTTTGAGTATATAGCATCCCTCTTGTTCAAATTAGAAAGTGTTTATAATGTTTCAGTTTGGTGCTTTGATGAATTGGTCAATCTTCACTTTATAGCAAGTTTTATAGCAACATTTTAAGAAAAATAACTGAACCACTGATGACAATTTTGTTACATCTTTGGTGGAAGAATTGGGCAAATCCAGTCCCCTAAGTGCAGTACTGAATAGTGTTGGTCCTCTGTCTGTCCTCATCATTCAACGGCAGACGGAAGTATTATAAAGAAAACTTTGAAGTTGTTGACCCTAACCCTAACCCCATGTTGAGTCAGGAGAAGAGAAACTTCCAATGTATCCCAATTCTTCAGTCTTTGATTCAGATTTTGGATGGAGAAAAGTTCTCAGTAAAAAACAGAACAAGTCATCTTCTAAATATGAATCATATTGAGATGGTACAATCTATAAAGATAATTCTTTTTATTCTGATGAACTAAGAATTATACTTGTACTGTACATTGATTTCAAAATTTGCAATCCGCTCAGAACATCAAGAAAGAAGCACAAGATTACCGCTTTATATTAGGTGTTTGGCACCATTCCACACTCATCTTGATCCACTCTCTGTATTCTTTATGTAAAGCAGTTGATCAAAAGATTTGGCTATGATGAAAGGCTTGCTCCTTTGTTAAAAGTCATTGCTGTCTTGGAGCATGATGGCATCTACATTTCCCCTGCTGGGCAAAATGTCAAAAGAAGTTTGTTTGGTGTAGCTGCGGACAATCTTGGGGCACACTCAATTTGTGGACCGGTGGAAAATTTTTCTGGACCATTCTTTTGCAGATTTTGGACAATGATCAGAATTTCAAAGAAAGGAGATGAGTCTGGTACATTTCCTGCTCGCACCCAGGAAGCACATCCCGCTTATGTATTGATTGTCAAAATAAAACCCTGCTTTGACCCACTGTTTTGGTTTAAAAAAAGGCTTGTCCATTGACTGAAAATCTGAGCTATTTCCTCTGTGTCACTGGCTACCCACCTGGCATTTTTGACAAAATTTTTGAAGGGATGGTTTCCTTGGAACTGAGTCTGTGCTTCAGTGTTTTCATTTCTAAGAAATATTTCTCATTTAGTGAACTTAAAAGTGCTATCTCACAGTTTCCATATCAATGGGCTGACAAATCTAAATGTCCTCAGCCAGTGCCTGCAACCCTCTGCTCACGAAAAAGGATCAGAGGTAACAAGCATGAAAATTGGGCCCTCATACAACTGTTACCATTCATTATTGGACACAATACCTTTGAATGATCCAGCCTGGCTTCTGCTCATATCTGTAAAAGACCTTACTGAGCTAGTTGGTGCTCCAGTCCATAATGAGGAAAAGGATTGCATATCTTAACTCAAAAATTCCTGAACACATTCCAGGAAGTATCACCTAATGAAGAGTTAATCCTGAAGCACCACCTTTAGAACACTATCCTGAATTGATAAAAGCTTTTGGACCTGTAAATGCTTCCTGGACGATGCAGTATGAAGCAAAACATAGCGAGTGCAAAAGGAATGTGAGGCACACTGGCAACTTTAAGAACATACTCATGTCCCTGGCTATGAAGCATCAGCTTATGATGAGCCACCACTGCCACAACAGTTTTGTCTGCTTTCAGTGTTCCAGTGGATGTCCTGCATGTAGATATTCAGAAGTCAAATAGGCATTTATCTCCTTCTCAGTCTCAAGTTCAGGTGGCTGACACAGTCACCTGTCAGGGAATGAGGTACTCAAAAGGCATGATTGTGGCCTATGGTTCTTCTGCATGCCTTCCTGATTTTTCAGAGATTCTTCGAATTGCATTTGTTGGGGGAAGAGTACATTTAGAAAGCCTGGTATGATGAGCACTATTGTGGATATTGTCTGGAGAAGACAACCCAGATAACTGTTGTTGTGCAGCAAAGCCTAAGCCAATGGTGACATTGAAGAACCACATCTATCTCCAGTGTTGGGTATCGTATGAAACTTGTCTGTCTTCTGTCTTCCTAGAAATGGAGCAAACTGTGAGATTCTGGGTCCTCATTGATCATGAAGTCAAGAAACTCACTCTCAGTAGTTGAATACCTTCAGCTGTGGATGAGTTGGTGGCAGCTCATCACAGAGTCTTCAGTACAAAATGAAGAATTTGATGAAATCATCTTGATATCTGCAAATGAACTGAAAGATCCGTATGTACCCCTACAGTTAACGCTGACACTTGTTCCCCAGGAAAGCACCCCGATGCTTCTGATGTCAGCTCTTTATGTCAATCTGTGAGTCTCTCGGGGGACTCACTAGATGCTGTGATTCTTGGTCCCTCTCCCTCTGTAAGGCAGAGCCCATAGCTGCTGTGTTTCCTATTCCAATTTTCTCACACAACACTGAACAGGCTTTGAAACAAGGAAATTAGATTTATTTAACAGATGGCACCACAGCGACATCACCCTGTGTCAAATCAGACATCCTGGAGTACCTGGCGGAGGCCATGTTTTCCTGCACAGCTTATCCAAATGATGCCCAGAGATCGGTGGTGGCACAGTCATGAGCAGAGCAACATCCCTGCTTGAAGGAGCACGGATCTTCCGCCAGAAGTCTCCATTTCATTCTTCACCAGCAGCAGAGAATTTCCACAACAACTTGGTGTCTGAAGTGGGATCCCTTGAGTGATCATCTAGGACAAGGACAGTGACAGGCCATCCTGGAAGAAAATATCTTCAGAGAAGGGAGAACTGTCCGTAGATCGTTACCACTGGAATTTCAATTCTTTTTCTTTAAATCTGGGATTTTAATTTGGCTAAATATTTTCATTTTATCCACAATTGTGTCTGAGTCAAGTGGAAAGTGTATGGCTTGTAGCATAGAATGAAGCAGTCCTTACAAGAACGTCTGTATTGTAATTGTTGTGTATGACGTCCACGTAAAGGCTCTGTTGATTGAACCTCCAGAGGGTGAAATTGTGGATATCATGGGAAGGAAATATGGGGATAAAAGTCTGGAATATTTAAATCTCTGGACAGTTGAGTTTGGATGGTTGAAGTAAAACTTAAAGAAAAAGAAGAAATGAGAAAGAAAAAGACATGTTCTATAAAAATGTGAAATTATAGAAGGTCAGAAAGAATGTTTACAAAGGTGGAAAGGGGAAGCAAAAGCACTAACCCTCAGAGAGGGATGGACTCCTGCTAACAAGCTAAAGCAGTGCTTCTCAAAGTGTGGGGAGCGACAGGTGGGGAACGGAGACATGCTTTTCTTTATTGACAATAATAATAATTCACTCTAAGCAAAACACCCATATGCAAACAAAGAAATAATTAATGGCTAAAATGATTAATGAGCATTAGAAGACCAGGAGAAAAATGTAACCTGGAACTAAAGTGGAAAAACAATGATTGACGACGGGATGATAATTGCAGCGGGCCAATATTTGCAGTGGGACAACAAGGTAGCAGGTAGCCGTGAGCAACATGGATAAATTTGTGATGCAGACCACAAAAGAAGCACCATCACACCATCTCGGCAGACTGTTATTTCTCTGAAAACAAAATACAAAAATACAAAAAATACTAAATACAAAATTGCAAGTCATGCCTGCAACCCCATTTTGAGAGGATGATGATATACTTGGTGTTAGTAAGTTCAATAAAATGTAATGTAATTGGTCAAAATTTTTGCTGGGGTGATGGGGTCAAGTGGAGCTCTTATAATCCCTACTTGTTCAAAGTGGGGAATGACCAAAAAAGTTTGAGAACCACTGAGCTAAACCAACTTGTGAATTCAGAAAAAGGTACTGCACCACACTCACATATTGAGTGATCAGATAATAGATATGCAATTGCTCTAACATTTGTGCAGTACACATCTAATAATTTCAAGATGTTTCCAGAACATACATTGAACATTAGAGAACAAAATGATGTATTCTTAGTTGACTCAGGGTCACAGATTCTGTAATAAAAGAGTCAACTACCAAACCAAAACTAAGCAGAGATTGTACGTACTCTGCAACATGCCACAAACATGCATTATTGCTTTCTAAAGTCTGCCCCATTAACCTGATGGACAGAGACTTGATGTGCAAATCAGGCCTTTGTCTGATCTCAACCCCAGAAGGTGTCAAAGTTTACAGATTATCTGACCTCGAACCAAATTTCTCACACCCCAAACCTGCAGTATGCATATCAAGGGAAATTGTAGCCATTGAGTCTCTTCTGAGCTTGTTAAAGATGCAAATATCTGATCGATCTATTTTCGCCAACACTGCAGTGCTACTCTAAGAGTCTAACATCTGATGTGCACACTCCAAAAAGCACTTCCAAACTTTTCTTTTTCGTCAGAAGAAAAAGACCTTTAGACCTTGCAAGACTCCAGTCAAACAAGAAGCACCGTTTTTTTTTCATAACACCAGTTTTTGAGTCTCTTAAAACAGCAGGAGTAAACCTTTGTTCCCTCTTAACAAAATAAGAGATACTCATTTGGCATTTTGTTCAGGATCTGCAATCAGTAAATGCAGCAGTCCAACCCAGAGCCCCACATGTTCCTCTCAGACAAAGTCTCTTGTTTTCTCTCCAGACACTATTTTGTTACAGTATGTTGATGACCTTATGATCTGCAGTATGAAGCCAACACAGTGAAACTCTTGAAGCATCTGAGTGATTGTGGTAACAAAGCCAGCTTGTCCGAACTTCAATTTGTCCTTGAAAAAGTTATTTTCTTAGGTGGACAAACTCTTTCACCAAAAAGAGAGGATGCAATTCAGAATCTTCCATCACAAAAATACAAATGATGTTGTTTCATGGCATGTGCTCTTACTGTAGACAATTCATTTCAAGCTATGCCATTCTTCAAGCTCCACTCACCTCCCTCATTCATGGCAAAGGTCTACAATCAAAAGACAAGATCACATGGACTCTTGACGCTGAACAATCTTTCAATGAACAAAAACTTGCCTTACAGACTGCTCCAACTTTGGGTCTACCTGTCACGGTTGAGTGTGCTGGGGTGAGGACCCAAGTGCAGGAGCAAGCGGAAGCAGGTGGTGGTAATATATATATTTAATAAACGAAAACCAAGACTTGGAACAGACATAAACATACTCACATACTCCTACTGAAAAAAGGATGACTAAACTGGAGCTAGTTCAAAAAAAAAAAAAAGGCAAGATTCTCAGGGAACGGAGGCTAACAAGACAGAGGACAATGGGATCCGACACGGATTAGACAGAAACCAAGACTTAAATACAAACTGAACTTCACAAGACGCAGGTGGAACACAGGGAAGGCAATCAACCAGCTGAGGTGGAAAGCAGAACACAGAAGGGAAGTAACCTGAGGGAAGACAAGACTTTCAAAATAAAACAGGAAGTGATGAACAAACTAAAATTAAGTCGACAGAAACTAACTAACTTGACTGACCCTGACACTACCTGATCATACAAGGCCATTCACTCAAACTGTAGATGAGAAAAATTGTTGTATGACTTCTGTTTTGTTGCAGGATCATGGAAATAAACTACGCCCTGTAGCTTATTTCTCTTCAACTGGATCCCGTGGCTGCAGGTCTCCCAAGCTGTGTCTGTTGCTGAAAAGGTAGTTGTGGCCTCCAGAGACATAGTAGGCTACTCTTATGTAACCCTACTGGTTCCACGTGCTGTGTCCATGATTTTACTTGTACAAAAAACGTCTCATCTCTCCACAGCACGATGGCTGTGCTGCTGTCCAACAGGTTTGCTCCCCAAGACTGGATCTACAAGAAACACCATTGACTCACCCTGATTTTGTTGTTTTTGTAGGTGGATCTGCTCAAGTGACCCACAAACTGTTCGCAACAGAGTTGGATTTGCTGTTGTCACTAATAATGAAACTCTTGTCTCTGGTTCACTCCCCTCTATTCTGCACAAGTGGCAGAACTGACAGCATTGGTAGAGGCATGCAAACTGGTGAGCAGCAAGACTGTAACTATCTATACTGACTCTAAACTTTGGTGTTGTGCATGATTTCGGCACTCAGTGGAAACACAGGCAATTCTTAAAATTTATTCTCCATCATGACAAGGTCACAGCTCTTCTAGATGCCATTTTGTTTCCAAAGTGAATTGTTGTTTGTTTCAACTCAAGTCTCTATTCCCAGGTCTCTTACAGCAGTACAGTCCTTTGCTACACCACTAGACCCTGTGGTGCCACCCATAAAGATGCAGTGTGGCGGGGACCTGATAACAAAGCTTGCCTGCCTAAACTTTTCTTTCCTCACTTTGCAAAATTAACACATGGTCCAATGGTCCATGTGTTAAAAGGGGGGATGTGGGACGCCATAACTCAACATGGTTAACCAAAGGTTTTTCAGTCCATGTGCAGAATTTTTGTTGATCAAGTATGGTTTGTGCAACACATAACACAGGTAAAACCAAAACAATCACACACAATCACTTTGTAAATTCTGCAATAACCCAAAGCAGTGAATTTATTGCCATTGACCTCAAACAACATTGTGCATACTACCCTGCCAGTGGAGGTGCTGTTGAATGAGAAAATGGCACTGTCAAATCAAAATGGGCAAAATGTTGTGAGGAGGACTTCCTTGGACAAAAGCGCTGCCCATTGTTCTAATGCGAATGAGAAAAAGGTTCAGAATGAATATGACTCCCTTTGAAATTATTTTTAAAAGACCTCCATCCCTCTGAGTGAAACCTGTAACCAGGCCACTGACCAATGTGAAGATGACATGCTACAATACTGCAAAAACGTATCTTTCACTCTTTCTCTCATCTCTCAGCAGATAAATTCAGCCCTGCCACCACCAGCTTCCACACTGCTCCGTGACTGGGTGGTGGTAAAGGACCTAAGAAGGAAGCACTGGCACTCCGAACAAGGTCCGAACAAGGTCCATTCCAGGTGCTCCTGACAATGCATATTGCTGTGAGGATCGCTGAGAGAGCAACGTGGATTCATGTCAACCACTGCAGGAAGGTACCAACGCAAGAACAACAAAAGCAAACAAAACTCAGTGAATTCAACAGACACCAGCTAGAAGTGCAGGACTGACAACACAAAACCTTTTTCCCACCAGACTACACCGTGTGTCACCTAATGTACACCAATCATTACCACAACTCAGATTCTGACTGTGATGATGAAATGTTGTAAATAATGTTTTTTTTTTGTTTCTGTTTTATTCTTTTATTTTTCTTTTATCCTTTTTTTTTTCTTCAAAAACAGCTGCCATAATGATGTATTTTAAAATCTGTGTGAATTAATCTATCAGATAAATAGGTTGTGATTTCTTTGTTGTTTGTTGTTTCTTTTTTGTACTTCTTGGTGATTAATTAATTGATCAAAAGGGAGGAATTGTCTTTATATCATTCTTCACCAGCAGCAGAGAATTTCAGAGCAAACGGTGGGCGGTGTTATTCACCTGAATGAGTGTAAGAGCCATCCACATAGAACTCAACGAGTCTCTAGAAACATCCAGCTTTATTAAATCCCTCAGGCATTTCCTCACCATCACGGGCCCAGTAAAACTCTTCCGCTCTAATAGAGGAACCAACTTTGCCAGTGCATGTAAGAAGCTCAAGATTCCTTCCAATATTGACAATACTTCCGTCAAGTTTTTGCTGGACCAAGGCTGCAAGTGGATGTTTGATGCTCCCCATGCCTCTCACATGGGTGGTTTATGGGAGAGGATGATCGGCATAGCAAGGAAAATCTTGGACTCAATGTTCCTGCAGCTCCGGACATCAAAGCTGACTCACGAGGCACTCTCCACACTGATGGCAGAGGTAGCCGCTATCGTTAATGCCAGACCTCTCAAACCAGTGTCGACTGATTCAAACAAACCATTCATTCTGAAACAGCAACCCTTCTTACTCAGAAAGTGAGTCTATCTTCTGCTCCAAAAACCTCAAAAACCTCCACAAACACCATTGGTGCCATGTCCAGCATCTAGCTCCAACCTTCTGGGACAGATGGGAAAAGCAATGTCTTTCTTCACCTTAGCGACGTAGGATGTGGCAGGTTCCCCAGCTTGACCTGCAGCCTGGAGGCATTGTGCCTCTTAAGGATGACTAAATAAAAAGGAACGAATGGTCTTTGGAACTGATTGTTCAAATGTTCCTGAACAAAGATAGCAGAGTATGCAAGGTGGAGATCAAAATTTCCAGGAAAGAGAGACTCAAGTATTTCTGCAGCCTGTTTCTGAGACAGTCTTGCTCCTAGCTGAGAAGAAGCCATTCTAATTTCTACGGACTGTTGTGAGTGGCAGTTTAATCCCAGCAGGCAGGGAGTGTTATGTTATTGTAGTTTCATTAGTTGGTTTATGTCGAATTCATTTCATTATTTGTTTTGCTGGAAGTAGAAGCACATAGCAGTAATCAGCTGTCTGTTTCTATCGGCAGACATCTGCCTACATCGCATGCCATACGAAGCATCATCAGTATGTAATGTTATCATATGTACTTTCGTTCAATTACAGTGCATTATTTGTTGTTTTAAAAATCTGTGGCTCTCTCTCTCTTCCCCCATGCATGTACATTACAACCTTACATGACTCCAACTTTGTTTCCTCCTGTAGTCTTTGTTTTGTCCCTCCTGTTCTCTCTCTTCCTGTCCTCATCCTCCAGGTGCTGAATCATCACTCACTCAGTTCCTACTGCTGCAAGAGTTACCTTTAGTTATCACTACACACTCCTACAAACTTCCCATTGTAAGCTCTTCTTTGTCCCTACTACAAAGATTTACTAGTGCACATTTAGAACTACCAGGTTGAAGTATGTTCTCTGTATGTTTTGTTTGTATTTTCCATGACATCTTCTATTCTCCTATTATTCTCTCTCCAGCCCTCTAACGAGTCCCCCACGTCTCTCTCACTGCCTCTGTTCCCACCCCCCATCTCTCCCTCTGGTTGCCCTCCCTGAACCTGGCTCTGCCCAAGATTTCTGCCTCTTAAAGTGCTTGCTCTTAGAGGGATATGTCCGGGTTTTTTTTGACAACTGCATAAAGAGTTTGGTCTAGATCTACTCCATGTGCAAAATGCATTGATGTAACTTTGCTATGATTTGGCACTATATAAATAAATTTGATTTGATTTCATGATGATGAAGATGACTAGTCACGATGTCAATAACTGCAGTGATCATAACAATAACCGAGTTGTAAGTTGTCTATTAATCATGTATTGTCATTTATTATTCATTCTTATATAAATTTTCCCTGATGTTGATTGTTCTCTGTTCTCCAGTCACTTCTCTGCAAAGTAGAATAATAACAGGAACTGTTTTAATAGTCTAATTGTGGTGATAAGGGCTGAACCGTGAGACTGTATTATCAGTTGCCTTATCTGTCACACATACAAGCGTGTGCACACACCCATACAAAACAAGGCATTCCTGCTCCATTAAATCAAACTAAGCTTGGAAAAAATAAACCCAGTCTAAAAATGTACTGTATATCTGACCGACTTGAATTGTGTGTTCAGTTTATCTCTCAGCAACACCATGTCAGCTGCACACAGATTATTATTTAGAATAATGATAACCCATGTGTTATCATATTTATGTAAATAGATGGTCAGCTTGTGTCAACAAATCTGAATCATGGGGTTTGATTAAATGTTCACTTTCTATCTTAAAAACATGTCAACCAGGAAATTGAGATACACAATGAGACTAACTCTTGGGGGAATTCAAATCAAATAATAAAACCATGAAAATGTTGACATGACAAAAAAATATAATCACTCACGTACATTCATGGGTAAACTGTAAACTGTGAGTAGATAATTCTGCAAAAGTAATTTTCTACAACATAAATAAGCAAAACTCAAATGATCACTTCATGATTGTATGACACCATTAACCTCCATACAGTCTCCTTTCCTGAGTTACAGCACTGTATGATGGTGACAGTACCACAGATCATTATGACATCCTTTGACGTTGTGGATATCTGGCTCAGACATTTCTCTAAAATGTCGTAGTAATGTGCATACATTTTCTTTAGTTATAATCAAACATATTTTGTGATGTCGCAGTTACATTGACCTTTACCTATTAGTAACTGCTTTATTAACCAATAATTGAGCTTATAAGCCTAATATAAATGATAAGTGGTTGACAGACTTTTGTAAAAAGAGGGAACATTTGAAATCCACAGTGACTGACCTCTGGCTTTAGTGACACGGATGGTGGATTGGCCTTTTTGAGTGTGAAAACTCTTCACACAGTTTTTTTCTGTGGATGATGATGATGATGCGTTGAAATAGGAGGTGACAATTTGAAGTTTCTTCCTTTCCTTCTCAATGTGCTTCATTAGCAGGGCAGCCATCTTGTTGCCTCTTCCTCCCTGAGACAGAGTCTTCCCCAGCAGCACTGCTTGTGCCTCTCTAAGACTGTCATATAGATAGAAATAAAAAATACATCCACAAATAGTTAATGTACAAGGAAATATACACAATCGCTGTGTCTCAATTTAGTGATGATAGCAAAGACCAGTAGAGAGTGTGAGAATTAGTCAGTATTGTGTTTCACTGTGTAATTGGCCAAACCAAAGACCTTAATATCAAATCAAATAAGACTTATTTGTATAGTGCCAAATCATAACAAAATTACATCAAGGCACTTTACATATAGAGCAGGTCTAGACCAAACTCTTTTTTGGTCTAATTATTTAAAGAGACCCAACAGATCCCTTGATGAGCAAGCACGTGGTGACAGTGGCAAGGAAAAACCTCCTTTAAGAGGCAGAATCCTCTAGCAGAACCAGGCTCGGGGGGGCGGCAAATGGCTCAGTGTCTTTCCATGTTACCTATATCTCATCAGTACTTTCACATTTCTCAGATGCAGCTATTCAAAAGTACATTGGTTTTGTGTTAGGGTTAGATCCATGTGGGTTTATTCAAAGCCCTCTTTCCTCTTTTTAGAAATAGAGGAATAATAGTAATAAGTAAGAATAAGAAATGCGAGCAATAACAATAGTGACTCAGGGCGCTGCCCTGAGTAAAAAAGGCTGTTTCTAAGCCCCACTCTCACCAGCGCCAATCACTGCTGCTACTACAGTGCAGCTAAACAAGGCAATCAACAGGTACACTCCAACCACAGGAGGGAGGGGCAGGCCCACAAAGCACACACACACACCCTGTGATACTATTCAAAAATCTAAGAAGGGCTGACATTTTCATAAAACATGAACTGCGATTGTAGTAATAACTGTAGTAGCTATCAAAAAGCCTGTTGTGCGATCCGTTTAAACTTATCATTAAACTGTCATACTTTGTCACAGAAACGTGGTTCAAAGTAGTGTGGCTCCAAAGAGGGGTGGGTTTGAGCTCAGGTCATCTCAGGACCAGCGGTTGCCAGGGTGATATGAGAATATGAAGTTTGTTCAGAAGTCAAAATTCCCCCAGAATTTCGCTTGTTTCAGGCCCGTGGCACTAAATAAGAAAAATAAGAATAAGAAACGCTAAAAATAACAATAGTGACTCGGTGCAGGCCCTGAGGCATTAATAAGAAACCGCTAATAAGTAAAATAAAAAGCTACACCACTCAAATAAAATCAGGAAAGGCTCTCAAACAAAAATATGTAAGTTAAAGGTTTAAGAAGGGATTTTAAAGAAAGACTTTACTGACTCAGCCAACCTGAGTAGGTGATTAGGACCCAAAAGCAGACCACAAGAGAGAGGTAGACAGTCGGTAATGACTTTTATTGCCAGGGAGAGGTAAAGATCAGGATCTGCAGAGCCGATCACCGATGCTGAACGAGGAGATAGCAGAGGAGCGGTTGGAGACAGGCGGGGTGTTCGAAGCCGGGAGAGCAGTCCAAGGAGGTAGAAGTACCAACAGGGAGCAGGCAGATAGGTCAGAGCCAGGAGAGAAGGCAGAACTCGTGGATGGGGATGAAAGGCAGGCAGTTCACCGGGAAGCAGACGTGGAGAGCAGGTGGGGAACAGTCAGAGATCTGACAGGTAAACGCTGGAACGTCTCGCATGGCAAAGAACAATCTGAGTGTGGAGCTGGTGAATATATACCTGGGTTGGTTGCAGGTGATGGGCTGCAGGTGTGCTGATGGCTGAGTGAGAGCAGGTGTGGTGTGAGTAGTGGAAAGGTACTGAGTCCAGTGTGAGAGATAGGGGCAGACTGTGACACCTTGGGCCTTGGGGCCCTGACTGCGAACGCCCTCTCCCCTTTAGTGCTCAGCTGGGCCTCTGGAACAGCGTTGTAACAGTAATTGAACAGATTTGTAAATGCTGCGATTTGTTTTTCTTTGTTGTCAGTCGATCAGCTGATAAGCCAATCATCACTAAAGGACCAATACCCAGCTCCTCTATTGCATAGTGATATTGTAATTATCAGTTGTGTTGATGTTCTTTTGTGGACTCCTTCTTTCTCTCTCTTACCAATCACACACACATCTCTACACACCTCCCACAGACATTAAAGTTGCCGTCAGGTGTGGTTGCTTTATCTTGGGTTACCAGAGGTTGCCTTGGTGACACATAAAGCTCAAGGGCCTTCCCCCCTTTCCCTTTTTTCACGCCAACCACATCTCGTAACGAGTCGCCATTTTGGCTCCGGCAAGAGCTTAGTCTACACCACTCCACCACCATCTTGGCTCCTAAAGACACGTCACTCGAGACTCCTACCAGGAAACAAAGGAACAGAGGCGACCTCATGGTCAGGCCTCAGGGTTTGGCCTTTCTTTGTCTTACCTCATGTTGGAGGCCTAACACCAAGATTTTTGCTATAAAAGATAGTTTGGATATTGGTCTATAGCAAGTAATGGGATAAAACTGCTTAAAAGTCTTTTGGTGTGGTTTATGGTTGTCAGAGGAAGTGGCAGTAGGGGACATAAATTCTCTGATGGACTCCATTTTGGCGCTTTGCTCATTGACAAAAAATGGACCAGACTCAGTGATTAACTTGCTAAAACTAACAACAAACTTCAAACTATTACTTCTCCCCACCAACAAACTTTCACCTGCCCTATTTGTCCTACAGATAATATCTAACTAGGCCAGTGAGCAGAGATAGCTAACATGTCTTTGGGGTCATCAGGTGGGTGTGTTTTCGTCTAGTTAGAACACCTCCAGGAGGGTAGACAATGAGTCCCAGAGTCACCCTCTAATGCCAGCCATCACCGCTCCTCACACAAAGACAACTATCTCAAACAGCACGACTATCAACTACTCTGACCTCTCACCAACTGCACCAGTGAAAGCGGGGTGGGGATACAGACCTTGGTTTGGTTAGGGGGCATGAAAGTATAGAGGGTGCAGAAGGTGGAGGACAAGCTACACTAGCAGATTTAACAACTAAGCTCACCTGAACAGTCCTATATTCAAACCGAATCAAACCAATACAGGCCAACTCACCCGGACTAACGACGTGGACTCAAAGAGGCTCAAACAGGTGCACTCTCCACTGAAATACACTTCCTCTTCCTGGATTTCTTCCTCTGCTTCTCCCTAGAGTCTGTCTATCTTAAGAGCTCCCCCTGCTGGGCCCCCAGCTACGATTACTTCTTCTAACCCAAATCCACAGACTGGATCTTACTGCCTCATCTGACATTTCCTTCACTATTTTCCTCACCCTCTGTCTCCTTCCTCCTAACTCTCTCAACAAAGCAACAGCAGATCTGGCTACAAACCCTCTACATCCTACTTCCACTGGACAAATCCTAACCTTCCATCCTCGCTGCTCAGCATCTTTACCTAGATCTGCATACCTCCCACGGAACAGTCAGCTGTATATGAAATATACTCTCATTCTACTCGTAGACCACAAAATTATATCAGGCCTTAGCTTTGTACAGGCTATTTCCTGGGGAACAACAAGCTTTCCTCCTAAATCTACCTGCATCTCCCAGTCACTGGCATCCTCTAAGCTGCCTTGCCTCCTTGTTATCTTATTAACTTTCCCTCCTTCCTGAACAAACTGAATTGCCACTCTCTTTGCCTTAGACCCTCCTAAATTTACCTGCCTCTGTATATCTTCAATGCCTGCAGCTAAGCTTTTTAAAACCTGGTTATGTCGCCTTGTGACAGACTAACCTTACAACCTGACAAGATGTGCTTTAGAGTTGCAGTACCTGAAGACAACGAACATAGTGGGTCTCCATTTACCCAGAGTTTTAGGTTCTGGGGAGTTGGCAATACATCATATGTTGCCCCTATCAAAAATCTAATCCTACTTTCCTCCATACTCCACAGCTCTTTCCAACTAAGCTTTTTCTTCTCTACACCTTCCCAGCGTCCTCCAAATTTTACCTCCTATAATAAGGGGTGTGCCACTGTATGTCAAAGCAACATGGATGACGATATTAATTAGAAGTTATGATACTGCTCACACTGAGCAGACTGAACATCAGCTCCAGAAGAGGTCAGGGGCCTGACTTATATACGTTGCATACAGGGCCTAAAACCTGCGTACGTCACTTCTACACAAAGGCTGTGAGCTGTAAAGAACAGACTGTATGCACCCCTACACAAATTTTGACCCACGCACATGCACAGGTTGGAGGAAAAGGGGAATTGGCGACACAGACGGTGCCAGATTGTCAGATTGAAGAAATGAAGAGTGGGAAGAAAGATTGTGTTTTTATTATTGCCCTTCTCACGTTTTAATTTCAACCCGTGTCATGTATTGGAGCCATATCATCAGAATTATTGAATTCTAAAAATGGCCTTATTTTGCATTGGACTGAGTAGTTGTTTCGGAAACATCTCCTTATTCAAAATTCAAAATCAAAATCCCTTCTCGATATTTAATCACTGTCTCTCCGTCATATTGTCCACTCAGCAGGAACAGGAGGAGGACAGGACATGTAAATAACATAATATATTCCTGTGATACTGTGAACACATCATCAAATGCCAGTTAAATCCCAAGTGTGGAAAACAAAGCCATTAAACAGTCGTTATACTTTCCTGTTTTCAGTTCGTCAGCTCTACTTGATGCTTTTCATAACAAACCAGGCATAAAGAAAGGTTTAATGTTCACACACTTCAGTCAGAATATTTTTCATGGTGGGGGTTAGACTGATTGATAACATCTTGAATACAGTTCGTGCTGATTATTGTAAACCTATAAATACAGCGGTGAGCCCTGTGCATAATGTTGCACCATGGCACTGCTGGAGGACTACGCCAGAATTAGGAGGGAACGGGTCTTCAGAGTCCATCAATCCATCTATCTTCACCCGCTTATCCAAGTTTGTGTAGCAGGGGTAGCAACTTCAGCAGGGAGCCCCAGACTTCCCTTTCCCTGGCTATACTAACCAGCTCTGACTGGGGGGATCCCAAGTGTTCCCAGGCCAGAGTGGAGATGTAATCTCTCCACCTGGTCCTCAGTCTGCCTGGGGTCCTCCTCCCAGCTGTACGTGCCTGGAACACCTCCCAATGGAGGCACTCAGATTGCATCCTCACCAGATGCCCGACCCACCTCAACTAGCTCCTCTCAATGCAGAGGAGCAGCAGCTCTACTCTGAGTTCCTCTCAGATGACCAAGCTCCTCAGGTGGTCACCCGTCCCCACCAGTCTTCCCTGCAGATTATGGGTCCATGGGGGGGTTATCAGATTCAGATTTCAGATTTATTGGCCAAGTATATTTACATATACAAAGAATTTGAGACATGCAGTAGTATTATGTACAAATAGTACACATATAATATACACATACTGTGCAATAAAGGCTCCAATATACATAAAGGCACATATCAACATAATATACAAATAATACAATGGACAAATAAGACCTAGATTAAAGACATAAGTTAGACATTAGTAATAAGGCCAGTGGTGGATGATGGCTGTAAGGTGCAAGTAATAGTGCAGTGTAGTGACATAGTAAAGGGAACATGATGTATGCAGGAATGATGGGTATACAGTCTGATCAGACATCCCATAGCTTATGTTACATCACAGTAACAGAGGGTGATGGCAGTGGGAAAGAAGCTGTTCTTGTGCCTGGATGTCTTGGTGCACAGAGATCTGTAGCGCTTGCCAGATGGAAAGAGGTTGAAGAGGGTGTGTGCAGGATGAGTGGGGTCTTTGATGATGTTCTCTGCTCTCTTCCTGGTCTTCTCAGAGTAGAGAACTTGGAGAGAGGACAGAGGGGCGTCAATGATCTTTTCTGCTTTTCCGATGTAAGCTCCACCAAGAAAAGGTATGTCACCAGGACCAACACCAAGCAAAGTCTTTGCCACGGATGGTTGAAGAGAAGGGCAGACATCTGAGTGAATTGCATTGTCGTGGCTAAAGACAGCACACTTCTCCTTGCCCCACTGTCCCAAACAGCTCCTGTAAGCATGTAAATGTAAATTTACAGAATATAAATGCTCATTTCCAGTACAGCGGGCTCTGGGCTTTCAGGCTGGGGCTGGCTGGATGAGCCAGGGCTTTGATGCTTTTCTTTGGTGAGGGGTAGTTCCTCTTCATGTGGCCCAGGCCCGAGCAGTTATGGCAACATACCTCATCCCACTGCATGTGGTGGGATTAGGGGTGTGTGACTGAGACTGAGGCTTCCATCTGGCTACTGGGGATGCAGTGGCAGACACTGGTTCCTCCGCCTCGACTCCTTCTCTGCTCGGGGCCTCCTTTCAGTCATGTTGTGTGCCCATATGTGCATGTGGCTGGTCGCATATGATTCTGCCCGCTTAGTGGTCTCATGGTGGTGGGCAATGTCATAGGCTTGGGCTAGTGTGCGCGGCTGCACACACAGCATTCGTAAAAACTTCAATGCCTATAGCATCTTGCTCAGTGTCTGTTCTGTTCCTGTAAGCTATGGACACTTCACCATATATGTCATCTCTCAAAACATGAAGGGCCTTGCCCACTTGGCGGTCACACTGTCTCAGTTGAATAGCCACTGCAGCTGCATATACTGAAGAAGGTGCAGTTTCCATCTCCTCCACCAAGTGGCGATATTCCCACCATGAAGACAGATGATTCCTGTGAATGATGGCGCCTGCAGCTTCCACCAGGCAAAATATCAGCTGGACCAAAATTTGCAGAGCTGACAAACTTGTGCAAGAATTCCATGGAGTAGTTCCATTGTCCGGACCAGGACATAAGGTGGGAACTGTCTGTAATCATAGTCATCCTCACTCTTAGATGAAGGCTGGTACTATGCGCTGGAAGGCTGTCTTGCACATGACTTGGGCAGGACACATTTGGTGGAAGAGCCCTTTAATTTTATAGTCTCTTATGGTGGGCCATGTTCTCACCGACTCTTCCGCCAAATGAGCTTCACTTTTTTTTTTTCTTTTATCTTTTTTATAGCGCCAAATCATAACAAAGTTACATCAAGGCACTTTACATATAGAGCAGGTCTAGACCAAACCTTTTATAAATGTATTTAAAGAGACCCAACAGATCCTCTGATGAGCAAGCACTTGGTGACAATGGCAAGGAAAAACTTCCTTTAAGAGGCAGAGAGAGAGAGAGAGAGAGAGAGATAGGCATGGGGGGGGGTGTAGGCAGGAACATGTTGCTGCATGAAGTACATGTACTGCTGTTTTTTGGAATGTTGCAGTCTCTTCATGGCCGCTAGTGTTTACCATTCCTGCTTGGCTCTCCAACCATAGTCAGCAAGCACAGGGGAGATCTCCTCCAGGGCCATAACTCCCATTCACCAAGCAGTGAAAGCAGTGAACTCAGTGGTCTTAGACAGCAGCTTTATTTTTACAGACTGTAAAGGTTTAACCACACACTTTTCCCTTGGAGAAAAAAACGCAGTGAAATGATGACATGCGTCTCTACATATCTTCACAGGTCAGATTTGGCAGCGGTCCAGAGAAAACTGTGGTGTCCAGCGCTAACTGGCATAGTCGGGTGTTGTTACTGCCGAAGTGAATAATCACTTTATCATATTTACGCTTATCCTTAGCCAGCAGATTCAGATAAGACTTGCCGTTGCCTGCTCTTGTCCCAAGGATACACTCAACTATGGTGTTGCTAACTCCATGTTCCTCTCCACTACAATCATCATCATCGTCACAGAACATAGCACACTGACTCTCACTGGTAGCAGTGGAGCTGCTGTTGGTACCTAAGGCTCAGAGGAAACCAAAACTATTTCAAGAATAAAAATTACATTTGAGGAAAAACTTTGAGTGAATTCAAAGAGCCACTGCTTCATTTTACATGGTCGGTTTAGTCTCCACAATATGTTTGCCTTAACTACAGTGTTCAAATAATACAAGATCATGACTAGGTTAAATGACAAGGACACAAATAAACAAATGACCTGATTTAAAGTACATAAAAAAAGACATCTTAAATGTCTACTCTAACAGTTAGCACTGTTCACAAATGTGTAGAAAGATCATTGTCCCATCAACATAAAAAGAGAAACTGGGTTTTGGGGAAATTCAAGCTAAAATGCAGTAAAATGCATAAGTTCACAACAAGACATCTGACTGGCAGGAAGCATGTGGGAATATTCTGTTCATCTGTAAAGGAGAGAGGATTACAGTCTGCCTTTCAGTCAAAAGGCTGGGGTCAAACTGGCATCAAACATACTGACAAGAAAGAGTCCAGACCTGCTGCAGCTATGCAAATGGTTTGAAATAACAAAACTTTTTGGACCCAGAAGTTTGGGTCATCAGCAGCAATTGTTACATTCATGATATATTCCTGAACCTGGCTCTGCTCCCTGATATCCATGACCTCTGACCTTAGTTGTGTTAGAATCCACATTGTATGTTTCTAGAACACTTCCTGTTTTATTTTACGTCTGGTGTCCTCATCTTCCTGTCAAGTTTCCCGCCTTAGCTGATTACTTGTGTGTTTCACCTGTGTCTTGTTTCCCTGTGTATGTAAGCCCTCCCCAAGTAAGAGAGGATTGTTCCCACGGTCGGTTACACGACGCACAGCGTTACATTAAATCTGTCAAAATAACATAATTCAATGGCACAGCTATCATAATACTATGTCTGACTAGATGTGTGAAAGTGGCGACTGCATTGCCCTCACTTTAATGTGCCAAATTGGTTACATTTTGTCAGTGTTAAAGTTAGCTTCCTTAGCTCATCAGCTAACATTTACATTTACTGTGCCACATTGCTGTGCCTATGTGACTGACCAGTGCGTTTTCATGCTGCACACAGGTACATATTTTGGTTACGTTACGTTACATGTTGCGTTTATTATAATTCATTAATGTTCACTGCCAGTAAGAGAGAGTGTGTTTTCATGCTGCACACAGAGGCAATAAAGTCCAGTCTAAAGCTGAAGAGCGTGTCGGCCCATAATTCACACAACACAATGTAGACAGAGTTTCCAGGAGATTTAACAGCAGTTACACATGCTCCTTGCTTGTTTGTTCGACTGTATCTGCTTGCCATTTTGTGTATGACCACCTTCCTCCACCTGGATTAAAGATTTACTAAAGATTCTAGACAAAAGATTAAAGATTCTTCACTCACACAACACACCAGCAGACATAGCCAGACCACCGGGCTCTCTGTGGTTCATACTGCCTGAGAACAAAAGGGGGAGGCAGCATCAGAACAGAAGGCAGAAACGGGGCTACAGAGCCAGCGCATGGAAGAGGCTAACACCACACAAATCCCCACTCCCCAGCCTTTTCCTCATTAACACCAGTCTACAGAGTCTACAGATGGAAGACAACAGGCTCATCAGGGATTGCTGCACCCTGATTATCTCGCAGTCGTGGGTCCATCCAGGAATACCCGACGCAGCTGCGGAGATAACAGGCCACTTCCAACACCGCCATGACCGTAACCTGAACTCACAGAAACAACAACGTTGGGTTCTTTGCATTCATATCAACGGGAAGTGGGCTAATAACACCAAAAGTGTAGACAGCCACTGCTTTCCAGACTACTTAACAGTTAAATGCAAACGTTTTTTTCTCCATCATGAGATCTCATCAGCTGTCCTGATCACAGCAGTGTACATAGATCTGGATGCTAAAGCTAGCCTCCTTCATAGCACCATTAGCACACCGCGAAATAAATATCCAGAGGCAACACACATCATAGCAGGAGACTTCAATTATGTGGACTTAAAAAAAGTGTTTCCGAAACTCCATCAGCATGTGAAATGTGCTTTGTATGGCCTGATGGTGCCTCCTCACAGCTGCAGGACTGTTTTGACAACACAGACTGGAGTATCTTTGAATCTCAAGACCTAGAGGAGTACATTACATCCGTACTCTCCTACATCCAGCACTGTATAGATACTGTCACCACTGACAAACGCATCTGGGTGCATGCCAACCAAAAACTCTGGATGACAAGAGAGGTCAGGATCCTCCTTGAAGAAAGGAACACCACCTTTGAGTCGCATGAACAGTGTACAGTGCAGCCAAGGCAAACCTGAAAAGGGGCATCAGACAGGCCTAGCTGGACTACAAAAATAAAATTGAGGACCACCTCCACAGCAGCAACTCAAGGCAGGTGTGGCAGGGGTCCAAAATATCAGCAACTATAAACCCAGATCCATCACTGTGAATGGTGACGCTGCACTAGTGAAGGAACTAAACTGCTTCTTCGCCCGCTTCGAACAAAAAACACAAGCGACTACATCACAGTTACCATCACAGTTTACCCAAAAAACTCCACCATCAACAGTTTCAATTATTACTGGCCAGGTGCTCTCACTCCAGTTATCATGAAGTGTTTTGAGAAGCTGGTCAGAAGTCACATAATTCAAGGACTTTAACCCACATTCGACCCCCACCAGTTTGCCTATATGAGTAAGTGTTCAACAGAGGATGCTATCGCACAGCCCTCCACATTACTCTGACCCATCTGGAACAAAGGAACAGCTACACCAGGCTTCTCTTCATTGACTTCAGCTTGGCATTGAATACTATCATTCCTAACAGACTGATAATAAAACTAAATAACCTTGGCCTCCCAAATTACACCTGCCTCTATATATATATATATACTCTCTACACACATGACAGCCCCCCCCCACCCACCCACCCATGCAACTCCATCATGAAGTTCGCAGATGGCACAACAGTGGTCAGGCTCGTCACAGGAGGAGATGAGACCGCATACAGGGATAAGTTGGTGCACGGTGCAACGAAAACAACGAGGTTCTCAACACCAAAAAAACAAAAGAAATAATAGCAGACTTCTGGAGGAACATATCTGACCCTCAGCCCATCTACAGCAACAGTGACTGTGTGGAGAGGGTCTCAGATTTCAGATTTCTGGGCCTGCACCTGAATTATGACCTAACCTGGAAAACCAAAACCACAACGTTGATCAAGAAGGCACAGCAGTGACTCTACTTCCTGAGGGTCACGAAGAACAATGCCCTGGCCAAGGAGCTTCTATTGTCCTTCTACAGATGCTCCATTGAAAGTGAACTGACATACTGCATCCCGGTGTGGTTTGTCAGCTGCACTGTTCAGGAAAAGTCAGCACTCCAGGGGGTCATTAACACAGCACAAAAGATTATCAGCTGCGTTCTCCTTTCCTTAGAGGAGCCGCTGCCAGAGAAAAGCTTGCAGCATCCTGAAGGACTCATCCCACCCAGCACACCCCCTGTTCGAACTGCTACCCTCCAGGAGGTGCTACAGGGCAACAAAAGCAAATACAAACAGATTGAAGAACAGCACATATCCCAGGGCTGTTGCAATAATTAACAGACACTGATGACATTATGTCCACTTGTGGAACATACACATTGAGCCTCACGTGTTTATCTTAGCATCAATACACATGCAGCCTTATGTTTTGTTTTTGTATGTTGTGAAACATACACCCATGTGAAACAGCTGCTAAATGTACATTCCTTGTTTGAGTTTTCATACACATATCAGTAAAAAACTATGTATTTTGTTTATTCAACAGCATCCCTTTGCTTACTGGTACATAGAAACCTTTAGTAGTTAGTACATTGCTTTTTCTCTGCACTGTTTCTTGAAGGGGATTGCACACAATTTCCGTTGTACTTTTGTATGATGAAAATAAAGATTCCAATTTAGCATTCTGAGCTTTGTACCTCCACCTCACTTCCTCTTCTGCTCCTGGGTCCACACACACCAGCCGCTACAAGTTGTCCCTGCACCTGTTTGAGAAACTAGATTTCTCTGAGTCTTCTCTGACATTTCAGACATTGTCTCAGAGATCAAACAGTGACCTTACTGTCAAGCTGAAGGTCAAATGTGGTTTTACATTATCATGTCTCAGCTTTACAAATTCACTATATCCAGAGTTAAAGACAAGAAAAGTGATGCAGTAAACTCAGTGCATTAAAAATATCAAGATTGTCTTTCTTTACCTAGGTAATATATGTTGGATAATATATGCATCTGTTTTTTGTTTGAGACGAACAACAAAATTCTAATGAATGCCTTTGTGCCAGCAAAACTTGACTCATGTAACCTTTTTCTGCACTACCATGTGCTCACATTCAAAATGTTCTAACTGTTAATATGCTGCAGGTGGAATTTTAGTCCAGAAAATTTGAGCACGACACCCGTCTTAGTTCCCTTCACTGCCTTCTTCTCCACATCAGATCAGACTTTAAAGGTCTCCTGTTGACAAATAAAGCTAGTTATTAGGCTTGTTCTTTCTCACCTGTCTGGCTTTCTTCAGCCTTATACTCCCTTTTGTGGTCTGTGCTCCCAAAACTTTAGGGCTTATGTCTGTTCTCAGAATTTGAAAAAGACTCTGGATTACGTTTCATCTGGACAATCTTCCATTAACATAAGACTGGATAGCTCTACTCAGGTCTTTTCAACCCAAAAACTACTTGTATGTCTTTTATAGAACTCCCTTATTCACAGCTGTGGATACCTGCTGCTCAATTTACTATGATTAATAAAAAAAATTATTACAGGATTCAGGGGTGAAGGTTTTGAGTGTTTTGATTTTTCCTTTAGCTGAATCACTTTCATAAATACTTCATGACAAATGCTCTGTTTCTGTTAGTTTTTCTTTTATTCCATTTGCTTGTGCACTTACACGAACAATAAATACAAACCCCCTCTATACAATTAGTATTAACAGTAATAAGAGTAGGGAAGCATGGCAGAATAGTGGTTAGCGCTGTTGCCCCACAATAAGAAGGTCATGGGTGCCTTTCAGTGCAGAATTTGCATGTTCTCCCTGTGCCTGCAAGGTTTCCTCCCACTGTCCAAAGACATGCATGTCTTGGTTAACTGGTGACTCTAAATTGTCTGTAGGTCTGAGTGTGTTTGTCTCTGTATGTTGGCCCTGCGATGGACAGGTGACCCTTCGCCTGCTGTCGGAGCAGAGAACTGCACACACTCAGTTTGAACTCACCAACACAAGGAAAAGTATTTCTCTTGGGGAGTTTACTGACTGAGATTAGCTGGAGTATCTGAACCAAGATAAGAGCTGAAGAAAGAAGCTTGAATTACCACAAGTCCTTGCCACAGCAAGATTTAAATTGATGCACCATATAATTTCCATATAAAAATCTACCTGACTTCTGAATCTAAAAAGTGAAGCATCCTGCTTATTTAACCTTGTGTCATTTTCCATTAAAGGTTGAGGAAAGATGGTTAGGAATGGGGAAGGGGTTAATAAAGGAGACTTAGACTTTTTGATCATAACTACAGGCTGTTCTCACAGAGGAAGAGAAAGAAAACAGAAAGTGTAGGGGAAGAGGTGAAATTTGGCGCTTTTGTAGCACTGCAGCACTGCACATGAGGAGAGAGGGGTCATCTTACCTCAGCAACTGCTTCTTTGCCCCTCCAGTCTTCTCCTTTTTTTGTGTGTCACCAGGATCCACAGTTTCCTTCTTCAGAGCTGGATTTGAATGCAGGCCTGGAATCTTTGAGGTCAGCGGTCTCAGGTTTTCTACTTTGGAATGTGAATCCAACTCTACTTGTGAGGTTTTCAAACTCCCTTTGCTTTCTTCTGACCTTAAACTAGCTTTTACATTTTTCCTTTTCTCTACTTTAGAATCAGACGAGGACTCCAGAGATCCTCCTTTCTCTGCTTTAGGCCTCAGGTTTGGCTCCAGCTTAGGGATTGATATATCTGCTGAGTCAGGCTGTTGGATGACACGTTTGTCTTCAGTCACAAAGCTTGCTTTAATTTTCGATCCTGCCACAGACCGTGAATCCATATTTGATGTTTTTAATGAGGCAACACTTGTTTCTGAAGTCAAGTGCAAAGTTTTCTCCGCTTCTCGAGAAGGTATTCCTGTGATCTCTGCACTATCTTTCTCTTCCGTGTCTCCTGTCCGGTGCTGGAGATGGTTGGACTTGGGTCTAGGTTCAGTTTTAGTTGGCACTTCCTCAGTTGTGCTCTTCATCTTCACTTCTTCACTTCTCAGCAAAGCTTGGGAATCCTCCTGGACTGGAAACCTTTTGTAAACCTCTTTCATTTTGAGTCCATATTTATCAGGACCAGAGTCAGGGATCCTAGCATCCTTCTCTTTGTTGTGGATTACTGGTAGAACAGAAGAAGGATTTCGGTCGAGAGCTCCTGGTCTAACATTTAAGACAGTGAAGACGGACAGAGGTAGGGTAGCAGCGGGCCGTATGGGGCTCTGGGTAGGTCTGGTGGCAACAGTAGGCCCTGGCGGGTTGAACTGGAGTAGAGGCCAGTGTGGGATGATGGTGGCATGGATAGAAGTCAGTGGCTGACTTGGAAGAGAAAACATCAGCGTGGAAAACTCACAGCAAGAAACGTGGTACCCTCGTTGGCAAACACAGTCATTAGACTGTTGGCAAAGCTCTCTGTTATGGCAACGAGGAAAACATCTGGCTGGAAGTGGAGACAGAGAAAGGACCAGATAGTTAATTAATCAACTTGTTGAAAACTCATGAAAATTGAAATAAACAGTAAATATCAGAATAGATGTGGCACTCCTCACTAGTGGAACTGGTTTTGAAATTGTGCATTGGTTTGTTAGATTAGATCCACCGCATTTTATGAAGTCTGGAATCTGAATCATCACAGAATGAAATAAACAAGAACAAAAACATGATCAGAAGACATCTGTAAACAAAGGGGTGTCTGACCGTGCAAGGTACTCTAAGTGATGACCAGAATTGTGAACTTTGTCCTGAGGGAAGCTGGAAGCCAGGACAGGGGCTATTTTGCAGTATATAAAGGACCTTAACAGCAGCCTCACAGCAGCATTGTGAACCAACTGGAGGAACATGTAATCACACAAGGGGCAGGAAGTAAACACCAAGACGAGACTATCAAAACAAAACAGGAAACTGAAAATGAACACAGCGATAGGTCAACAAAGTAAAAGAGGAGCTTGACACTCAATGGACCCTGACATCCAGTAGATCCCTGAAGGTGCGCTTGGGTATCTGGTACCAAGATATACCAAGATAACCTTGAACCTTAAACTTTTTATAGCCTTGAAGTTTTGAGGTGGAGCCTCCATGGATCGGACTTGTTTGTCCAGCAAATCCCACAGATGTGCAATTGGACTGAGATCTGGAGATTTTGGAAGCCAAGTCAAGGCTCAAATTTGTTGTGATCCTCAACCCTTCCTGAACCATTTTTGTTTTGTGGCACATTACCCTGCTGAAAGAGGCCACAGCCCTCAGGTAATACTGTTTCCATCAAAAGGTGTACGTGGTCTGCAACAATGCTTCGCTAGGTGGAACATGTCAAAGTAACATCCACATGGATGGAGGAGCCAAGGTTTAGCAGTAGACTGCCACAAACATCACACTGCCTCTGCAGGTTTGCTTTCTTCCTATAGTGCACCCTGGTGCCATGTGTTCCCCAGGTAGGCGACGCACAGACCTGTAATTTGATACCTTTCTATCAATGTGCAAGTGTTTTAAAACACCAGCCAACCAGCTAGCAAGCCTCTGAAGTGATGTACCAGCAGCTGTGTATCAGCTGGTGAGCCCCTTTAGACTGCCCAGCACTGGAACTGTGATTTTATTCAAGGTTTTTTGTCTTGTATTCCTGTATAACATTTTATTCTACAGTGTGTGTGTGTGTGTGTGTGTACGTGCGTGCATCTATTGTGTGAATAGTCTGCATTTTTTAATGATTATTGGCAGCTGTAACATAGCAGTTTCACAGTTTGACATCAATAAAGTAAATCCATCTATCTATAAAAAATTCTGTTGGCAGTCAATACTCACGTTTGGTGCATCTGCTTGTCTCAGGTGAGAAAGTCCCTCCAACACAGCACCCTTCCCCACAGATACAAGTACTGCAAAGACAGAGCGAAAGCGAGACAGACAGAAAGAGTTAAAGCATAGCTTGTCATTACGTGACCTTGTTGAAGTTTTTCAAATGGATTCATGAGCCTGTCTCTGAATTGCCAGCGCTGAATCCAGTTGGATGATGTCATACTATCATCCAACTACTAAATGTCCCACCAACAAAGTAAAATGTTGATTCATATTCATCCTGGAAATTAGCACCCACGTTGTTCATTGTTTGCCTTCGATTCAACTTTCTTGGAAAACTTTGACCTGGATGACAAGAACTATGTCAACCCTTTCATTCATCTTTTTACTCACTATTGACTTTTCCTCCTCATTCTCGCAGCTTGAAGGAGATAAGTGATGAACATCATCACAGACACCCTAAAAACAACTTGTAACCCTTGTCGAGTCCCCTGAATGAGAGTCAGACAATGCCCTCCCCTTGTTGAGAAAATACTTTTGGTCCCCATTATGTTGCATTTACAATTGCATACATATGCACACATAGCCAACGGATAGCTAGAATTATTTCAGTAACATAACTGGAACAGTCAATATTGCAGTCATTATGTCCACTGGCCACAGTTGTGGATGTTAGATATTCAGAAGATTCTCATCAATCCTGGACTCAAACTCCAAGATGGCTGCATTAACAGCGGTGACATACAGCACTGTTGAACTTCTACTGACCTCTCTAACCTGTTGTTGTGGTATTGTATGGGTTCCTAACAACTGACACTAACCAACTAACAAACTAATTTACAAATAAACAATAAAATAAAAAAAAAAACAATAGATTCACGAAAACTGTGAAATTTCCCCATTTGCCTGAAAAGAGCGCAAAGTGAAAGATGGCCCTACATTTGTTTTATAAGTTATCAATGATGTCTTAATTTCAGATTTTAGAGTTATTAGGTTACAGATTTTACTGTTTCTAGGTTTAGCTTTTAGCTCCAGTATTTTCCTCAAGGGGGGGTTGAGGCTCTGCACTGAGATGTGAACCCAGGCCAAAATAATAAACACAAGACTATCTTTTCTGGCACCTACTAAATAAACCCTACGTGAAACAAAAGCAAACAACAAGGAATCAATAAACCTACCTCCCTAAACTAAACAAAAACAGGAGAAAACAGTCAAAAGCAACTCACCCCTACTGCTTCGTGCTAGTACTATATTGAAAATGGATCGTGCAGATTATATACAAGAGTGAATGGGGCAGCTTATCACTAACACATGGCGGCAGAAGGATCAAACAACAAACAAAAAAGAACACGCAGGCAATAAGGCACGGGTAGGTTGGGCGCGAGCAAGGATGACGGTGACCGCTGTCAAACGACCCTCCTCGAGTTTGACAGCTTCCGAAGTCTTATAGGCAGCGCCCCCTGCACGACTCCCAATCAGCACAAGCCAGCACCTGGAGGAATCTACCAATTAGAGACAGAATGGGGAGCCAGCACAGATCCTCAAAACACAGGAGATATTTGAAATAAGACTGGAACCGAAACAATGAAGTTAAAGACTTGTGTGCTCTCTAATCGGAGCCCTGCAGTGGTCAGTTGTTCTACCAACATTGTTTCAGAGGTCTAACCTCAACAGCATGGTTGGGTCACTGTGCCATCACTGTGGTCACTGTGATGGCACCCCCAGTAGTTGCAGGCTGTAGAATTTCTTGGCACAGACTACGGATGTATATCTCCACCACTAAGGTCGATTCGATGTGCATCTCAATACACTGCCACAGATACGATGTAATTGCGATACACTGAAACCTACTGTCAATACGATGTGATACAAATCACTCCTGCTCATGAAAAATTATTGAAAATTATTTGATAATGATATGACTTAATTATAAGAGGATAGCATTTGATATGCGATCATTCAATACAGTTAGTTGGGGTTTGAAAATGTATTAGCCTAACCCATCAGGTTTCTTTCCTCAATAGCAGGAACTGGGAGAGACAGAGACTTTGGCAGAACATGGTTAGTAAATGCAGTACACATGCTTAGAACTGGGAGAAACAAGGATTTTTAAGAAGCATGGTTATTGTCAGCGCATGCGGGGAGGGATCCTCAGTCCTTCCTCCAGTAGCTTAGGCCTATAGCAGCATAGCTAAAGAGTATAAGACTAACTTTTTAACTGGTGGTGGTGTTGGAGTGAGGACCCAAATGCAGGAGCCAGACTGGGTGAAGGTGAACTTAATACTTTTAATAGGAAAACCAAAACTACAAAATAATACTAGTGAGCAGGCAGAGGTACAGGAAGATCACAGGCAGTGACGAACAACAGGCAGAAGTCAGGAAGGAGGGAAGGCAGGCCAAACCACCACCAAGAATAAAAGGGACAAGGATCTCCCCCAGATTACACAAAAAACAGGACTTAAATACACAGTGACTAGACAAGACACAGGTGAGCCACATTAGGGCAGGGAAAGCAATCTACAGGAGAGACAACCAGGAAGTAAAGTAACAGGGAACATGACAGAACCAGGACTTCAAAATAACACAGGAAGTGACACAGACCGACCACACTAGACACCAGACCCCGAGCGCCTGGACATGGAGAAATGCATATCAGAGTCCCTGGCAGTAGGCCCTATCCGGCTGCCCACCTCTCCTGCGGGGGACGAATCCTTCTTTGTGCCCAAGGAGGCCCCAGCAATCGACTATTGGAAATTGAACAACATCACTGTCAAGAACAGGTACCCCAGTGGTTAGCACTCCCAGTGGTGATGCCATTTAGCCTTATCAACTAAAAGCTTTAATGAATGATGTGCTGAGGGACATACTTAACCAGTTCATGTTTGTCTACCTTGAGGACATTATGGTTTGTTTACAAGTCAAAGGAGGAGCATGTGCCTCACATCACCCAGGTTTTCCAGAGTCTGCTGGAGAACGACCTGTGTGTGAAAGCAGAGAAATGTGAGTTTCATGTGTCCAAAGTTTAATTTCTGGGCTATGTCATTTCTGACAAGAGGGTGAAGATGGATCCAGCCAAAGTGAAGGCAGTCCTGGAGTGGCCTGTTCCATCAACCAGTTTTTGAGGGTTTGCTAATTACTGCTGCCGGTTCATCTGTAATTACAGCACCATAGCAGCTCCTCTGGCTGCACTAACCTCCTGTTCCCAGCCTTATGCCTGGACCCCTGCTGCTGAATGGGCTTTTAAGTTGCTCAAGGACCAGTTCACCTCTGCCCCTGTCCTGGTCCACCCTGACCCATCTCTCCCGCTAATGGAGGTTGGTGCGTCCAACATGGGGGTAGGGGCCATCCTGAGCTTGATGAGCTGATCATTTGAATGATACACACATAGCTTCAGGAACTTGTTGTCCCACTGCAAATATTGGCCTGCTGCAATTATCATCCCATCGTCAATCATTGTTTTTCCACTTTAGTTCCAGGTTAAATTTTTCTCCCGGTCTTCTAATGCTCATTAATCATTTTAATAATTAATTATTTCTTTATTTGCATGTTGTTTTTTTGTTTAGAGTGAATTATTATTATTATTATTATTATTGTCAATAAAGAAAAGTGTTTACAGTAAGATAGGCATGACATTGAAAATTTCCTCCCGTTTGTCATGCCCCACCTGTCATGTCTCCGTTCCCCACCCGTGGGTCACGCTCCACACTTTGAGAAGCACTGCCCTAAGGTATTGTCTGATGTATAATAATCTCTGATTGGGCAAACTTTTAACCCCAAATAAGCGTAAACTAGTTTATTTTGTGTCAAGCTGAGTTGAGGCGCACAACATAGACACGTACACACACAGTGATGCAAACAGTCAACATTGCCAGCCTGGATTTCTCTTTTACTCGTTTTTTAATCAATTATTTTACAGTTGTTTTTGTTACTGTTGTGGGGAGGTTTGCCATTTTTTTTCCACCAACATGGCGAAGAGGGTGTTTACAACAATGTAGGTGCTCCAAATGTTGGAGAGTGACGACGAAAAGGAGGGTGACGTTGACAACGACAGCCTACACCCAGCTGGTCCCTTTTTTGCCTCTCTAAGCCTAACCCTAACCCATTTACACACTTAATTCAGAGCTATGCAGCTAAAACATTCCCTTAGTCACAGTTCATTGATAAGAAAATGCAATAGTCAAACAGGCCAAAGGAAGTTGACCAAATTAACCAACAGGGTGTGCTATAGAAAGCAGAGGCGATTTCTCCGCCCTCTAACATGGGGTAGCACGATGTCTCAAAAAGGGACAGTTCAGCTCCGCCTCCCGAATGGTAACAGGGAGCAGCAAAGTTCCTGCCAGAAGCCATTGGAACTTCGCAACTGGTCCTATCCCACAGATATCGAACCCTGGTACGGAGCAGACAGTTTTTAATCACACGATTATAAAATACTTTCTTATTGTAAGTTAATTCAACTCATCATAAACTGTTCACTCTGACAATTCCTGACAATTGCGGTTCATGTCTGAACCCGAATCTAGCAACTCAAATTAATTATTAATTTCACAGCTTGGACATTACCTTATCAATGCTCCACTCAGATTTAGCAAATCTGACCGAAGTGCATATCTACGGATAAAACATCAACTCTCAGCTGCGGCGACCGCAGCACATTCATGAGACATCACTCCATCAATTTACAGTAATTAATCAAAGTTTCTCACAATAGCCTCACACGGGGCACAAATTTGTTGTGCCTAGGATTGTGCAATTTATTACCTCTTACCAAATCTCAATGTGGAAGGGATGTTCTTTACTGTGGATTGACTTTAAAGAATTAACTGAAGGAAGGAGTATGCAATTGGCTGAATTTTAGGTTTCTATGAACTAATAAGTGATAAATGAAAACATGTGCTCATTATGTAAAGATGCAGATCAAAGCATAAACTAGGTGAAACAGGTTAGCTCGGACATGTAAATGGACTAACACAATATGATAATGTTGTAATATCAATGATTATGAAACTGATTATTGATATCAACAGAAGGAGTAAATCTGAGCACAGACTGTCACAATTATCACAATTATAGCCACAATAATCACAAACAACGATGGTTTAAAATATAATAGAATTTATTCATGGCAATAATTATCATTTTATCGCTCAGCTACTAAACCACAACGGGTAACATATATTTAATAAGAATGGGTTAGCAATATGGATAGCCTGAGCGATGGTGATAGCTATAGCGGTAACAGTAGTAATATCATATGCAGCAACACTAATAAATAGTGATCGTAATGACGTGTGTGTGTGAGTGAGAGCAGTAAAGATGGTCAGAGAGTCACGTGAGTGACGTCTGCAATGGCCAAGATGGCGACTGGTGACTAACTTGGGAAGGGCTAATGAACGGAAGGTTGTTTATCAAATACAGGACGGATTTATCTGAAGAAGGAGAGCTCTTAAAACAAAAATTTGGGTCAGTATTGTCTAATAGGGAGAGCAGATAAACGCAACCTTCCTTTGTATTGGCGATTCAACTGGCAACGAAAAGGGCAGGAGATGTCCTACGAGAGACAGCCGCGAGATTCTCGTTGTGGCCTTGTCTCGTCCCTTTTCACCAGCTGTTGTCTTTCGTGCGACTGGCTTTATTATTAAGCCGAATTATTATTTTCTTTTCTGATGAAAACAGGCTGAGGCCGCGTGCAGCACAAACGACCCTGGTTACCACGGTAACTCGAGTGCCTTGCAGCCAAACTTGTTCTGGTCGCAAGCAGCCTGGCTTTAAGTCAAAACTTGTAGTTTAGCGGCTAAATTCTGACTTCTGAGTTTCTGCGTTTCCTTTTTTTTTTTTTCACCAGACCACAACAATGGTCAAGTGAAACCAGCACTTTCACAGGTACTTTAGTGAACACACCCACAGAGGTTTCTCCACTGTCTTGGTCAGACCAACAAGCATGAACTGATGAAGCCCCTTGGATAAGAGGCGAAACGTCTTCATAGACAAATACAAGTCCAGTTGCCTACGAATCAATTTTAGGAGAGAGACATTTTCTTAAAATCAACACAGCTAACATAACATATTTGAACAGACTGATCCAAAAGGCTAGACCCTGGTGTCATGTTTTGGAAACAGAATAGTGGAGAGAACAAGATGCTGCTAGCTCAGTGCGGGCCCAGCTACTCTGGAGAAGATTTACTCATTATTCACAGTCGACTGGGTGTATTGTAGCTGCAGTGGAGGCCCCACTAACTCTCTTTCCTGGTATGCATGTATGTATGTATATGAGTGTTTGTAAATGGTTCTGTTCAGACATTCTTCTCCACACAAACTCAGTATTGAACTTATACACACAGACTGTCTGGGTAGGTCTCACTTGTTACACTGGTTGTGTCTTTATTTATTATACTGTATGACTCTCTACCATATTTCTGCCATTTCTACATTTAATTCACTCAATGAAAAAGCACATAGGGCTTCATCTGTATTACCAGTGAACACAGTGTGCAGCTGAAGCTCATGGGAATCAGTTCTGTCTGTATGTTAACCAAAGGACTACCGTTCATCCCTGAGAGGAGCATGAATGTGAAGCAAAGTGTTGGAGTGACAAAGCTTGTGTGTTGTGTTCAGGTGGCTTGCAATGTAATGTAGCTGACTTGACCAAATGTCAAGCAGCACCAAATCCCCACATCTGCGTGTGCCTCAGACATTGTGTACAACGCAGCTTGTCCATTTGTGCATACAATGAATTTGGCTATGTTCACAGGCCCTCGTGGCCAAATGCTTTTTTTTCCTCCCTAGGTGACCCACATCTGCGTGAATGGCACAAATCAAATGGAATCTGATCTTTTCCAAATTGGATTTTGGCCACTTTAATACGTGGCTCTAAATTGGATACAGATCAAAATGTTTTCCAAAATAAATCCAAATTATATTAACTACTTGTGAACATCATCTTTGCCCTAGTGTACTCACGCCAAGTAACGACTGTCTGGAACTTTTCTGTCGGCCATCTTAGATCAGAGTTAGTTCTCAGAGATAAAATACCCTCCACTCTTCCCAAAGACCAATCACAGAACCTGGGGGGACAGAGCCTTCTCCGTCTCCTAAACACATCCGAGACAGTACTGACCTCATATCATTCACATCACTATTTACAACTCACCTGTTCCGCTTTGCTTTCAACACTTAGTATTTTCTGTTCTCATCTACCTACAGTTTCTGGAGTTCCTTGGTATTGTTTTATTCTGTATTTTAATGTCTGTATTCCAGTGGTTTTGATGAGTCTCTGATTGTATTAACTTGAAAAACGCTTTGTAAAATGGGTTTAAAATGCAGTATTATCATTATTATTATTATTATTATTATAAAATCATTATAGTGGATGATTTCAATATTCTGACTTTTTAATAAGTTTACAATAATTGACTACACAGCATCTAGGAATAAATTGAGACTGTTGGTTTCTTCCCGCCGTCCAAAGACATGCATGTTTAGGTTGGTGACTCTAAATTGCTTGTAAGTATGTTCGTTTCTGGCTGTGTCTTTGTGTTGCCTCTGTGACTGGTGACCTGTCCAGGGGGGAAACCCAGCTCTACCCAATGTCAGCTGGGATTTGATACTACCAATCAAAACACCAAATTCACCTTCATAAGCATCTGTTTAGATCACGGGTGTCAAACTCAGGCCCGCGGGCCAAATTGGGCCCTCGATGTAATTATATTTGGCCCGCGAAATCATACCAAATATGTATTGGAGCTGGCCCGACAGTATAGAGCGCACATCCCGCTAATACTACAAGTCCCAGAATGCTTTGCGTTGGCGCGCCAGCTGAGACTGCTAATCCTTTCTGTTGACAATTGTTAGCATCCATTCTACCAGGCACCTCGGACAAACTTATCTCACCCGCCTGTGTGCTCAGTTTGCTGAAAAAAATCAGCATCCTCAGCGATTTGCTGACAGATTTGGACTGCTCAGTAATCCTTTTGTGGTGGACATGGAAAGTGTACCAGCTAAACTCCAAATGGAGCTGATTGTACTCTACTGTAGTGACATGCTGTCTGTAGGTGCTGCACAGTTTCCATGTCTCCTCCCCGACACACTGCCCAACTCTGCCCAGGCTGCTCAAAGGCTCTCTGTGTTCGGCAGCACGTCTATGTGAGCAACTGTTCTCTTTGATGAAGATGAAGGAGTCGTCTCACTGATGGATGGACTGTTAAAGTCTATGTTTACGCAAAACTAAAATTGTTTCCATATGAAAAGGTTCAACATTACATATCTGCAGAGAAGGGAGAAGATGCACAGTTGCAGTCCATCTTTCAATAAATACTGAGTTTGCCCCGTGACTTCATTCCAGTTTTTAATTTTGGCTGATTGTGAATTTGATCTTGACACTGCTGGTTTAGATCCATCCACCACATTGACACACACACACACACACACACACACACACAAAGAAAGATTTGTCAAAATCAAAGTGAAAATAATTTGCCTATAATGGCCACTTTTAGTTCCTCTACTCAGTAACTTTGCAGACTGTTGTGTGATATTTCCATAATTTGAATACACACTTAATGTGGACTGTGGACCTGCCAAGCATCAACTTGTCAACGGTGTCTTTAAGAACACATGGTTTCAGTATTGTAGACTAGGCTAATAAACCTGGTTCCTGAGTCTCCATGTATGGCTGAAACCTGACTGATTGTTTGATTAATCTGTGAACAGAAACTCCCAGCATATGTTGTTGTTATCAAGACTAGAATAAAAAAAAAAAAAAACTAAAATGGTCTGCTTTTATTTGTGTGAGCCAAAATTAATTGTGCATTTGGACTTTTGGTCAAACAAACCAAGATATTTAAAGAATGCTTGACAAAGAATTCATTGACTATCAATCTGATGCACTTTTTGAATCATCCAATGCTAATGTGTTGTTTGACCTTGCTGTAAGAGCAGGCAAACTGTAGCTCAAGAATAAGTTGTGTGTTATATAAATACAAGATTGTTTTAACAGGTGATGAGAAAAATATGATGGTGTGAATGCCTTAGATCCAGAGCTCTCTTAACAGTTTCAAATGGGTTAATTAACACACACACCAACACACACTCTTTGACTTCAATCAGAGGAGATATGCATAAAATCTGGTGCAGCGTTACAAAAAACTGCAACAGCTGCAGAGTCAAAGCCAAATAATGGTGCTCACCCAGTCTGGGCTGCTCCCCTGCGGCCACCTGGATGGCGTCCTGCCGATCTTCCCTCAGGTTCCCTCACCATGGCTGTCTGGTGGGTGTCGGGGGCTGATGGACTCATGACCCCAGCCCGAGCGCCTTCTCCTTCAAGCAGAATAGGATGCTGAGCAGCATTGTGAAGACTTAAAATCCAGAATGTCCAAGCGCAAAGCAGAAACACCCACATGTCTGCATTCAGCAGAGGGACTGAGACTTAGGAGAGATGAGAATCTGAGTAGGTTGTTGGTGTGTCACTGTTAAACAGCCAACTGCATGACATGCTTCAGTTTCACAGTTATGGTCAGACTTGGAGGAAAATTACTCAAATGTCCACCCACGGTGAGTGAGAGTGCAGCTTCTCTATGAGTCCTAATGTGCAGAGCTCCTCTCACTCAGTGTTGCCAGATAAGCGTGATAGCTTCCAGCCCAATCACAAGTTAAAACCCGCTCAATTCCATAAAAACCTGCCCACTTTTTAACCTGGCTGTAAAGTGGGTAAAACCATAACATATGTAACAGGAAATGCGCCAATGGCCTACAAAACTGCAGTTTTAACATTTAACTGCATCAATAACAAAGAGTACAGTCAGACAACAAAATCTGCAGGGCAGCCACAAGAGCCATAGAAAAATACACTAACTAAGCCCATTCATAAGGATTACATCAGGATTATCCTATAGCTTGAAAGCAAAGGCTATGCTTCAGTTTTCAGCAGAGTGCTGAAATTAAACATAACAATAGCATCATGTGCAGAGGCAGGCCCTCAGAAACCCATCATGTCAAGCCCCCTCTTATCACTAGCAATGCTGGGTAGAACTCGTGTGAATGAAATTTCAATATTGAATTTTCAAAAACCCAATTTTCATGTCCCCTGCCGATTGCTTTTTCCTTAAACTAATTAAAAGAAGGCCAATTGGTCGGAAACCCGCTGAATCTGGCAACACTGCTCCCCCCCTCCCCCGCTCTGCTGGGGCCTCATGATGGCGAAGATGAAGAGCTTCGAGCTGCAAACAGAGGAAGGGGATCCCCAATCCTGAAACTAAAATCTGTGTCCTGAGTTTTATTACGATGATCTATTATGAAATGTGAAATTGATTTTCTTTTTTTTCAGTTTAGAGGATTTCCTAAAGATTTGATTGTGAAAAAAATGCTACTATGGTAGCTCATAAAAAAGTATGGCATTAAACGGCAGCTGCTGTCACTTGTGTGTGTGTGTGTGTGTGTGTGTGTGACATCCACTCTTACACACACCATTACTCAGCCCATCAATGGTAGAAATACTCGCCGATGAACCTAAGACAAGTGAAGGCGAGTCTAATGGTGGCAGATAAAGAACATGGAAGGGGAATTCGTCGCCCTCGTCTCCACAGGCTTGGAAAACGACTTGTGTTACTTTATCCAGAGAAACTGTCGTTCTGTAGTCTCTCTGCTTCAGACAGATCCACAAAGTTGGATGAACTCAACAATCATCTACAGCACATTCAGTACATTCAAGGGAAAAGTCTGCAATTGCTGTCAAATGTTTATATCAGATAAGTGTTTTTGTAAGATAATCATTGTATGATCTTATTTTTGACTATAGAATTAAAAAACAATATTTACCAGGAAGTTACTGTAAATAATGGATAATCCCATAAAATAAAAGCCCAAACCTCTCAAAATACATTATTGGTGTTAAAAGAGGGTAGTTTGAATGTAATGTTACATAATTTTTGGGGATTTTACATTCACAAATCTGTACTTTGATGGGGTGTTCTCATGAATTATTTGATAATCCTATGAATTTACAAATAATACTGAATAAGAACAAGTCTTTATTTAAATTAGGTAATTTTAATGTATTTTTGCTATATTTTTCATTTTTTTGTGCAAGTTCATAAATTTTTTAACATTCTAGAGGTGATTTATAATGACAGGTTTTTTTTTATTCTACAACATTTTAACTGTAAAACTACAGTAAATATCTGTATCTGTATTTATAATCTATAATCTATCCTTGGAAGAATAACTAAAAGGTTTTTATCCTCATTTAACAATAACTGTTGGGAAACGTTTGCTGCGAGTTTTTAAATTTTTTTTTTTTTACATTAAATGTAATGTTTTGCTATAAAATGACTGAAACATGCCTTCATTTTACATTCAGCAATAGGATAGTAGTTTTTGTATATTTACATTGAATTCAATGTAATTTAACATGAGACCATTAAAAATTTTTAGAATTATGTTAAAATAATATTACATTATATTAATACACATATTACAACCCAATATTTTATAGCATTTTTACATGTAGAAAAAAGTATATAAACTGTCATATAGAACAGTAAATTTTTGTGAAGCTAAGGTCAAATTAATCAAATCTAGAATGAAGGGCTCAATTAAGTAGAAAATCTCTTTAAAGAGGCTGGTAAGTACTGGGTCTAATAAATATTATCAGTAAGTAAAAATAAGATTTTTAGCAGAAAAAGGGTCTATGGGAACCAATTAGCAGTGTTGAAGTTAGTGATATTTAATGTTGTGTTATACACACATGGGGGACAGCACGAGAGAGAGCGGTGTCCAGTGCATCCCCCTGAAGTCTAGGCCTATAGCAGCATAACTAAAGAAACAGTAAGTAACTTCAGCCCTCTGGCAGATTTCATACTTCCTCTTCCTTGCCCCTCCTTGCTCCCCCCTACTCCCACTCCAGTGTAAGGATGGTCATTAGCCCACTTCAAACTGTTAATTAATAATCATAGATCCAAATGTAAAATTTATATTAATAATTACATTTAATCAGAACATTTAGATTCAGTCTAAGAACTCTGTGTAGCTAAAAGTGGCTACAACCCAACAATAATTCAGTCTGACATGTAACAGCAGCTACATTTAAAATCCCTTTCTTAACACAGGTTACAGAACACACATCAAATACATGTGAAAATACAGAGTTGGACCTTCAGCCCCACAGGATGAAGAAAGAGCTGCAAGTGTGGATCTTGAATGAAGTCTTGATGCTGCCGGAAGGCACTTGCCTCATTAGTTATAATCCTGAAATCAAACCCTGCTCCTGTCAGTAAAACCTCAACATATTTTTTTAACAAGATTCATCTATTTGGATAATTCATTGCATTTACTCTAGGGCTTGACAATAATTCAATATCAATATATATCATGATACAAAATGTTTCAATAACTGTAACATGGTTTTTAAACGAATTACCAGGATTTGGATATACATCATCTATATCTATCATTGACTGAGGTTCATTAAAAGGGTGCTGCCTTCACTTCATTGCATCCAAGCTGAGCATATAAAGCAGAACAGAACAGACAGCCATCAGTCAGCTATAGCATCCTAGACTCAGACATGGCAAGTTTTAGCTGCTAAAGGAGACCTCTGACCATAATACAAATGTGACTGAACAAGCTTCCCTCAGTCATAATGAAGCACAAGATGTAGTTGACAAGAGAGAAGAAATGAATTCTGTGGTGTTGGAGAGGTTCAACTATCGAAGATCAGATAAACTTCAGGTGTCAGTGTGCTGATAAATGTGCCTGAGAGAAGCCGACTAACAGTGGGAACACATCACATCTGTCAATAAGTCTGAAAATAAGACACCCAGCCTGTCCCTAACAACATCACCACCCCTTTTGTTTTTATTGTTACTCTTTCTTTTTTCTGAAGCACCTCAGAGCCAAATCGCCTTTACTACAATCTATTTATACAGGACTTAGATAATAAGCCTATTTTGTATTTTAAAGTTGGTTCAAAGATGTTATTACTGACACAATCAAGGTTTTTGTTTAATTACTGTCAACATTCTTGATAGTTTTTCTATGATTTTGTTCAGGTCCAGGTTCTATTTAAATAGAGATAAAATTAAATGTCTCCTTCCACAGGGAATTGCTCACAGCCACATAGCCCAAAAACCTCCAGCCATACATAAAGTAAACTATGTGATCTTACATCCTCGCTATAAAGAAGAAACTGTCAGAGAGCTCTTCCACATCAAATGTCAAATAAAACCTGGTCAGACAGGCTTTGGGCACTAGCTTCTTGTCATCCTGACATCTTTTAAACACTGCTTTGACTGTTCTTCATTTCTCCTGCACCTTCTCTTCTCTCTCTCTTCTCCTCGTCCCCTTTGGCCTCCTCACCCCACCGGAACGGCCGCCTTGTGAGTTTCTCTGGATCATGTGAGGCCATGTCACTGAAGTCATGGAAGATGTCTTGAAACGTTTCATCATCTCCTAAGGAAGTACACTACAGTTAGTAAAAACCAAGTTTTACGTGCAAAAAACCAGTTCAGAAGAGCATAAGTTAAGTAAAGGCACTTTTTTAATAGATGAGATCAAAACCTCCGAGACACAGAGACAAGTCACACAACAGCAGCAACAAAGGCAAGAAAAAACTTCAGAGGCAAAAACATTGAGCAGAACCAGTCAGAATGGACAGACATCTGCTTCCACCAATGGGATTGGTCGAGAGAGAGAGAAGAGACAGGAGAAAGAGGGAGAGAAGAGACGAGACCTCGGCTTTTAGAACAACTTTAATTAAAAAGACATTCTGACAAAACTTAAGTTAAAACAACAAAAAATGGATGACTAATTACTAATGAATGAGGGGCCGCATGGCGACATTGTGACAAGAAGATTGCAGGTTCGATTCCCAAGCCGTGGGTTTCCTCTGGGTACTCAGATTTTCTCCCACTGTCCAAAGACATGCATGTTGTTAAGCCAATTGGTCTCTGTATGTTGGCCCGGCGAAAGACTCGTGACCTGTCCAGGCTGCACCCTGCCCAATGTGAGCTTGGACTATCTCCATCAACCCAGAAACAGATAAGCAGTAGAAGATGAATGAATGCATGAATCATTACCGGACGTTTTATTCCAAACATTTAGCACCAAATAGCTGTTCTCCCCAAGAATAAGAGAGTAGAGAACCCGTCAAACACCCCAAACATCCAAAAGGTTGTAAGTCAGTTTATAAAAAGTGTGCACTTCAAGGTATGCCACCAAACACCTCAGACAGACACTCCCAGCACAATGATTTGTAAAATTAAAGTTTATTAAAAGCAGAGTTTGTATTTTGGAAAAAGATTAAGAGGCAAAAGAGAATGCCTCCCCCAAACCCCCCACACACTCCCTCAACACTTAGAAAAGACCAGACAGGGACAAAATACTAGGTGTTGAAGGTCTGTGTCTCTGAACAAAAGGGACGGCCCTCTCCAGTGCTTGGGTCCATGTGAGCTATTTGTAGTTACTGCTCCATGTATGATCATCCACTCAAGGTCTTCTGCCCGTTTTTCAACAAGAGGTTGTGTTATCAGATGCCTTCAGGAGAACAATCTGGACCAAAAACCTTTGTCCACATTTATTCTGACTCCTGTAAGAGAGGTTCACTACTTTAATACAGCTGGAGTACAGCAGCTTCAGCACACAGGGTCTAAATATACTAAACACTGACATCTTCAGGGAAAGGGGCAGGTTGATTTCCTCCCACCACTCCCCCATAACAGAATTCAAACTCACTGAGGGGAAGATGTAGATTGTCCTTCAGTCCTTCCAGCAAGTGGCCAGAGTCCGATTCTGAGCAAAATACCCAACGTGCGTTAGTATTCCTGCCTCAATTAATCTTACTCTCAGTGTGGCAGACAAGAAAGCAGGAATGGGCAAAAAGGCATTGTGGAAAAGGGCCTCCCCAAACAGCAGCATCCTGGGTTGGGAGAGAGGGGGTCGGTTGCAGCTCATCAACTTCCAGGCATCCAGCACTGAGCTGTAGAACACCGTCAGTCAAGCAAGGTTACACTCAGCCAGCTTCACCAGGAACAGCTGTTAGTCCAGCTGAAGACAACTTACCCTATGAAGCAGCAGCCAGAGCTGCCTACAGCCTTAAAGCTACAGTCCTGGCTGTGATGTCTATCAGGCCCGGCTCCCAGAGAGATGAGGCAGCAAGATGATGAAACACTCTTGGTTACAGTCCTCCTTTCTGAAGAGGTCATTGTAGAACTCCATAGTATGCTGTTTCATCTCAACCAGGTTAATTGTAACAGTGACATCATGAAGACAAAGACAAACCATCTGCTTGGCTTGAGAGATGGACTTTACCAGTCCCATCGGGTGGCCGTTTAAAATCATCAGGCCTTGGAAAGGGACTGAGTGATGAGTCAGTATTGGCTCTCATGTACTCTCATGGACAAGTCTCTGGGAACAGGTTATCAACTGTATGTTGACAACTTTTAGTCAAGTGCTCAACTTTTCCAGGACCTTCTGGAAAAACAGACTATAGCCTTTGGTACCATTTGCCCTAAGCAAGTTGGTTTTCCCAGGACAACAATGAATGATGTCACCAGGGGCTGTCCTCGGCATTCAGACAATGGATCCAAGATGTCAGAATGCTGTTTGTGAAGTGAATTGACACGCGGGAAGTAGTCATGTGCTCCACCATTCACAAAGGGAGGGCGAAACAAGCTAGACGGCGGGTGCAGAAGGAAGTGCCTGTTCCTGCTGCAGTGAAGACATGCAACCAGCACATGGATAATGCTGACCTGTCTGATGCCCTCATCGGTTATTAAAGTGTCCTTCACAAGACAAAAAATGGTACAAGACTTTCTTTTTCCACTTTGTGGACACTGCAATAGTGAATGCACACATCCTGCACCAGCAGAAGCAGACCTCCACAAGGATGACGCAGATGGAATTCCGTCTGGCCCCTCATTGATGAAGTTGCACAGCAGGGATCTGTGTCAGCATCACAGCCATCCTCCTCTGTTTGCACCCCACTACCAGACCAATCCCATTTGCTTAATTTATTGAAGGACAGGAGGTGGAGAAGAGCAGTGCAGCTACAGCTGTGAAGCAAAACTGCAGACTACGCCAAAGAAAGACTCTACTTGGCCGCAGCACCTGTGATGTGCCCATGAGCTTGGTGCCAAATAGGAACTGTTTCAAAGCATGGCCCGTAAAGACAAGACATGGAAAATTTGGTACATAGTTTGCATATAAATAGTGCATGTAAATAGTTATAAATTTGAATATTTGTTGTATATATAGCAGTTTAATAAAATAAGGTTTTGAAGCCAACATAATGCCTCAGAAGTGTTTCCATTATCACAGAAATGAGTAAAAGAATTTGGCACAACTTAGCACAAGTCAGATAGATTTGGTCACCTGAGACTAAAAACTCCATAACTCCAAAAAATGCTTACTTAGAAATCAAAAATGTCACTCAGGTATAGGTCACAAGATATAGAAGTGGTGTCGTGAATTTTGTGTCTGGCATAAATCATCTTGAAGTTACTGTTTTTCAAAAATAGATTAATAAAAAACTAAAGTTTCAGCTACATTTATCCTGATGTAGTTAAGATTGGCTTTTAGCCAGATGGTATGGTAAATGGCTGAGAATCAACACAAAATTAGGTGAGAACCAACAGGTTAAAGAAAAAGGAGGTGTGGGCTTCTATCTCTCTAACGCTGGTAAAGCATGACCAAACCAAAGCCCCTTTAACTGCTCCCCTTAAAAATGCATACAATTCATGTTTTTTGTATTGAAGTCTATGCCTATCTGCGCTGTTGAGTGATTAACCATTTTTATAAATCCATAAGTTATTTTTCTAAATCCTGAATGATTCTTTTGTCTATCAATGTGGAATGACTTGTGTAATGCTGAAAGAACATTTTTATATGCGTCTTTCCTACTTTCCACCACTGGATTAGAGACTTTAAATTTCCCATTTCTTTCCTCTTCATATTGCTGTTGATATTAAGAATTAAGAAGTTTAGTGGTTGGTGAGATATGACAATTTTAAATGACCAAGTGATGATCAGTAAAAGCTACTGGGTAAATTAAACTGTTCAAAGACTTGTTCCAGAAACTATGTGACAATTAAATTCACATCTAACCTGGCTGCACTCACGTTTCCTTCCACTGCTATCCCCATGTGTGCTGTCTAGCCTGGAGGTGTTTGACTCTCCATACATCGATTAACCCTGCCTCTGAGGTCACCTGGGACAGAGTAGCAGATGACTGCATGTGAGGTTCCTCTCCTGCTTGGTCCAAAGTAAAATCTGTAGTGCCATTCCACTCGTCCCCATCACTACCTATTCAGTTAGTCACACTGCTTTAAAAAGTTTCTTTTTCTCTGGAAGATGTCAGGCCTGTCTCAGGTCTGATTGGGAGCGTAGATGCTAAGAAGGCACACACTCACTCAGCATGCCTTCAGTCTGGGACATGCAATGGCTGGACTTTATACATTTACACATCTTATCTTCCCACAGCCGCTGCCCGTCTTGACATTGTGTCCAAATCTCTCTCAGGTAAATTCATTTGCAAGTGTATTTATTACATCCATGTGTATTATTTCCTGTTTCTGTTTTGTAGAGCTTTTATTTTTGTTTGGGAATACCTTAGTTTTACATTAAGTACTGTGCCTTGTATGCTGAGAGCTACCAAACCTTTGTTGTGTACTTATAATGAGAAGAATTTTGAATTATGTGTAGACAGGGTAAAAAAATTACTGCAGATGCATACTTAGCGGCCACTAAATGTTTCACAACATAAGGTTAGTAAATTAGTATGAAAATCTTAAATATTAATGACTGTTTTCTGAAGCTGTTAGCAGAAATGTAATTATTTTAAATCTACAGTACACCAGTATGTGTAAACCACATTGTGCACACATGCGCACTTAAGTGCATTCATATACATTGTCTGATGGCTTAAATGTCATTACCATCAGCTATCGTCTCACCTGTCTTGTGAGGGTGTTGGTTTTTTTGTACTGTACTTTCATGGTAGTGGTGCCATCAAAAAATGAATACGTACAATGTGTGGAGTGCTTGCGACAGATGCTGCAGATTAGAGCTGAAGATCTTTGCCCATTGGGTTTGGGCTTAATTTCTATTATTTTACACTGGCTCAGACTTGCACAGTAAATGAGTGGTCCGTGATGGGTTTCAGTTAGCATGAGAAAGATGGGAAAATGGATGCTAAGGCGTGCGCACATTTGAATAATGTCGGGCTGTAAACGGGTTTGAAAATCTGTCAATCAAATTGCACTTGTCGGGCTTGGGCCTTGTAGGGCCCGATTACAGCTCTACTGCAGGTCATCGTGTTTGCACCGCTGCTGTATATGAGCCACTCGAGCCACTCTTTCCTCACCCCCATTTCTGTGAACTGCCAATTTTCATTGGCATAGTAGCAGCTGTTGGCCTGTTTTCCTCATTTTGTCTTTTGGCTGGCTGCTGTACACCGGCAATGTGTTGCCACATACTTCCTAATCGCTGTGCGAGTTAGTGTGCTGATGTGTGTAGTTTTGGGTGTGAGTTTGTGTGAATGTCCACATGTATGTTTAGGTGTGTGCGTGAGTCGGTGTGTTAGTGTGTCTGCGTGTATGTGTGTCAGCATGTGAGTCCACTAACCCGCAGCTCCAAAGATGCCATCTGAATCTCTCATCTCTTCATTCATCCTGGCCATTCGCAGTCTGAAACGAAAACCAACAGTCACTGTTGATGTGACACAAGATAAAACAGCTAAATGTAAATCAGAAACTGAAAGTTTTTCCTGAGGTTGGCTCCACCCCTCACTCACAGAGTAACAATGTCAGCATGGGCTGTTTCCATGGCAATGGCTAATGGGTCCTGCCCTCTCTCATCTGCAGCATACTGATTGCCTCCTCTCTTCAGCAACAGGCACACCTGTCTACAGCAGCCAGAGGAAATCAGTTCTTATAGTTTAAAAAGGTGTGTGCCTATCTGTCTATGCATGCAATTACCCTGTGTGTCCAGCGGTGGCAGCAGCATGCAGCGCCCCTTGTCCTCTCAGATCTCGGTAGTTGATGTTAGCGCCATTCTGCAGAAGGAACTCACAGGCCAGCAGTGACCCCTGCAGGCAGCACAATGCATGCATGCATGCGCGCGCGCACACACACACACACACACACACACACACCCTAAGAACTCTAACAGGTACAGGTAAAGAGGGGAAACGTGTTTGATAGCTCCATCATTCCCACCATCCACCAACATATCGGGCCACATTAATTATTAACAACTACAGCTAGCAGTATGTAAATTTGTCTTCATCCCAGATGCTGCTTTCTACTGCATCTCTTTTATAAACTAACCACCATCTACAGCATTGCTGGATTACTGTACAAACAGAAATGTGTATTCGATGTCACCATTTGAGCAAAATAAAAATTTTGTCTCAGAAACTTAATTGTGAAGTGTGAAGTGAGGAGGAACCAACCACAGTGGCAGAAGTGAAACTTCCTGTTCAACTCAGAAACACCTGTAGATGCTTGATTTTTAAAGGATCCCGCAGAACCAGTTTTGATCATTGATATTTGATGTCTCCTTACCCCAATAGCAGCTCCAATCAGTGGTGTGCGTCCCTCCTCCTCAGCAACACTGCTGTTGACTTCTGCCCCCTCTGCCAATGCCACTGCCATGGCAACCAGATCTCCTGCTATTGCTGCCCGGTACAGATGCTCCCCCACTTTTTCCTTATTAATCTCTGAAAACATAAAGAAAAACTTCACATATCTCAATATTATGTCTGCAACATGTCAGCATAAAATCTAAAACCTTCCGACTTCAACTGATAGACACCTTTCAATTCTGATTCCTCTGCCAGTTATATTCATTTACAAATGTTTATCAAACTGTTAATCACTCAAAAGAGCAAATACAAAACTAGAAAATTCCTTGGCAAAAATTTTGAGAGTGCCTATGGGGACTGCTGCCAAGTGAACATGATTTATTTCCAGTGTTCAAAAGTCACCCTGATCATATTTTGGTTTGGACAAATTTCTTGTAATATTCTTACTGTACAGTGTTGCCAACTCCTCAGTGAAAATGGTAGCTACTGGATGTCCTAAAAAGTGCTAAATGACATTATTACTTAATTAGCATCATTTATTGACCATAGGCGTGTAATTGTAATATACACTGAAGGAGAGTCTAACGTTGTGGGAGAGACAAAGTAAGTAAAAAAACACCTTAAATGTGTTTAGAGCTATAAAAGATTTTTTTCTGTTGATTCTTTCTTCTTTGCCATTAAAACAGGCCATCACTTCTCTGAATAACTAGTATGTTTAGTACAACCCTACTACCCTACATATTTGGGACAGACATGATAACGATAATGCCGATCGCATAGCATATGTTACAGCTTCAGTTGGCGTCTTCACTATGGCAACGATTGGTGAGGATCAGGAGCCCAGGCAAGAGAAAAGACCGAGGGGTAAACGAGCAGGGATCAGGAACCGGCTGAGGAGCAGTGCCACCATCCACCACTTCCCAGCATTCTGTTTACCAGACGGAAATATCAGCAGGATATACGAGACTGCAACATCCTCTATCTCACAGAATCGTGGCTGTCTCCTTCGGTCCCAGATCATGCCATTCAACCGAGTGAGTTTTTCTCAGTTTACCGCATGGACCGCACCGAGGAGTCGGGAAACTGAGAGGAGGGAGCGTGCTTAATGGTCAACAGCAGATGGCGTGATCCCAGGAACTTTACACCTGTCATCCCCCCCTGCTCACCCAACCTGGAGCTTCTGAATCTCAAATGTCGGCCCTTCTACGTCCCCCGGGAGTTCTCATCAGTTATCTTCAGTGCCGTTTATATTCCACCAAAAGCAGAGACTGCCCCATCTGAACTCCATGAAGCCGTCTTCAACTACAAAGCCAGCAATAAGAACTCTGCTCTCATCGTGGCTGGTGATTGTAGTGATATGTGTATATGTGTAGGAACTAATGTATGTAAGCGCAGCATGCAACCCGGACCTATATCAATGTAATACACAACAGGGTCGTTTGCTGCATGTGTCCCACTAAAGAGTCAGTAAAACATTGCTTTAATTCTTATTGAAAGTGTCTTCATTGCCCCTTCCGCATTACCAATAATACTTCATGGTGGCAGCGGAAATGGAAAGCCATGAAGAGTGACGATAGAGATTAGAGACTGTCTGAGGATAATTACTGTCACTACTCAAGCGAGCCCAAACCGGAGCAGGGCTAACAGCCATTAGGCTAACTACCGGCACCGTGCAAAGTGGAGCCGGGGACATCATGGCATCACATCTACCAACAATGAACTGGCCCGACCTGGACCCAAGTGAGGCTATTTCACAAACAAAAAATGTCTCTTTCCCTGGAAGATGAGGAAATAGAGGATGCAACCAAAAAAGCAGGGGCATATTTCGGGGCATTGCCGACGAGGGACTGAAAAGACTAAATGCGAGTGGTCTCAGTGATGATAAGAAGAAAGTGCCCGCCAAACTATGGGAGTACTTTGAAGGTCAGCTTAAATTAGACCAGATGAGAGCATTGATGATTTTATGACCAGAGCCAGAACATTAGTAATTTTTTTTTTTTTTTCTGATGAAGAGCTTAATGAACATCTAATTGATGTTATTATTGTCCACACACCCCATGGTGCTCTGAGAAATTATCTGTACAGAAAAACCCAAAGGTTATTCCCTAGCTGAAATACTTGCAGAAGGACACAAATATGAAGCCCTGTCAGCAGGCAATGAACAACTACACAAACTTGGTATATCGCATAACTTTAGTGAGATTAGTGAGAAGATCCATGCTGTGGACAGAGGACGCACATGAAAGAGTTGTGGTACCAGTCACAAACCACGTCAATATCCTGCATATAATGATGAATGCTCTGCTTGTGGTATTAGAGGGCACTGGGCGAGGTGCTGTAAAAAGACTAAACGACGCAAAAGCAGGCTATTGGTCAATACACCTTGACAAAGACTCTCAACTGCAAACAACATTTCAAACTCCATTCGGCAGATACTGCTGGAAATGCTTGCCATTTGGACTAAGTGTCTCTCAAGACCTATTCCAGGCCAAGATGGACCAGATCCTTGAGGAGCTCAGGGGTATGCACTGTAAGGATGATTGAAAATTACAGGTAAAACAATCATGAATGTTTTACATGAGTCTAGTGCTAATGCCACATTTCCCTTGTTGCTATACACGTGTCTAACTTACGAGTTCCATCTGAGCTGCTGCTCTGCACAAATCTCTTCTCCACGTATTTCTCTTTGATCCACATCTCTTTCTCTGCTCTGGTGGGGACAAAAACAGACACATCAATAAATCTTAATCAAACATTGATCAATTAGCACGTTTAAGTAACAAGACACAGACACAAGTGGTGAAGAGATTGAGATGAGTGGTATCACCGTGGGCTGTTGGCTGTGGGTTTGACTCGACCTTCCTCTGAACACCGGGACTCGTAAATGCGGTTCATAACATGGTTTCCCAAAACACAAAGAAGCTGAAGAAGATAAAGGAAAAGAGTTTAGCGCCAATACGATGGTTTGAGTCTATCATTTTGACTCTCTCTGACCTCCCTTCTCTGTCTGACACTCAGCTTTGAACCCTCTGGTTCCTTCAACAGAAATAAATCTCAAAAAAATTAGATAGATATTAGATTTTTCCAAGTGTCAGTAATTTCATGTGGGTTATTGAGAAGCTTGAATGAGGTTTCATGTCTTAAATGTCAAGCACATAACAGGTACATTTATTGAGGACTACTTGTGGGAGTGGGTGTAATAAATAGACTCAAGTTAAAACTGAAAATCTTCACTTAAAGCACATCTTGATTGTTTCATTTCAAATCCATTGTGGTGGAAATGCTAAAAATTATGCAAACGTTAAAATATTTATGTACTTGATTGTATGTTCATGGCCATTTTTACTTTTTTTTCTTCATTTTGTCTGAAAATAATTAAATTTCCTTGTATTTACAGTATGTATGTATGTAAATAAGTGATTTGGAAAACACCATTAAAACATTACAAAGGGGCTTTCCACCATAATTAAAACAACCAAACAGAGCGCATTGCAGATACAGATCCACAGTTTGGGAGCAAAAGCGTGAAAGGCCTGGTCACCACAGGGCACAAAGTTGGCACGTGGGGCCAACAGTAATAGTTGTCCAGAGGACAACTTTTGGTAAGGAGACACATGGGATGTTTGTATATGTGCATTACCTTCAGCTGTTCAGCCTCCCATGAGTCCAGAGTGAGAGATCTCACCTTTGATAGGTGGACACCAAGGCTCCTACAAATATAATGACAACATATCACCCAAATACTGCATATAGATATACAAATACAGCACATACACACATACAGAACATAAACTATGAGATAATGTTGTGGTCCTGTTATATGTCTTGGTGAAAATACATTTGTAGCTCCAGAAGATCACCTGATGGTGTTGCTGAGCAAAGACGTTAGTGTGGTTGGAGAACTTCTTATAAACTTGGTTTTCTCAAACTAGAAGAACCATATTTGGAGAAGTACTACTATTGTGTACTTTATCACTATTAGCATTTGTCCATCATAGGAACCACACCGTAATGTATATCTTGCTTTATGGTCTCTTTTCCACTTAATGGGACCATTGTACAATCTGACGTCTTCTTACAATCATGCTTTGGTTACCTGTGAATGCCAGAACACTCAATGCACATCACAACTCCAAGGTTGATGGAGGCCCAGCGAGGTTGCTCCTTTCCACAGTCACAGCAGTACTGGTTCCCAGGGCCTGTCAGGGCTACACTAAGAGCAGCTGGCCTCTGAGAGGGGAGACCCAATGGGTTTTCCCCAACACTCAGGAGAGATGGTGGCTCTTCAGGCTATAAACAGGTAAGGATCACTACACCTTGTACTGAAGACAGTGAATTATGACAACCATAAATTACAGGAAAGTCATCTTATTTCACTTTCTTTGCACATTGGGTTTGGAGAGTTAGTTTATATATATATATATATATGTACATCGCCTGGGCGAGGGCGGGGTACACACTGAACAGGTCGCCAGTCCATTACAGGACCAACACCCAGAGGCAGACAGATGACACTCGCACTCACACTTTAAAGTCACCAATTAAACTTAACATGCAGGTCTTTGGATGGTGGGAGGAAACCGAATAACCCGACCTTTACTTTCACATGTGATATTTCAGTTTTTTTTCTTCAATAAATTTTGAAAATTGTCTACATTTCTGTCAAAATGGGGTTCTGTGTGTATATTAATGAGGAAAAAAATCAACTGAAATGGTTTTAGCAAAAGGTTGCAATATAACACTAAGACTGAAAAATGTAAGGGGGTCTGAATACTTTCCTTACCCACTGTGTGTGTGTGTATATCATATCTTTTTTTTTTTATTTATAATGCATTTATAATGTTTTGTACTATAACATATAATGTTTTCTTTTGATATGAGTTATTAAGTTTCAACACGTATCTCAGATGGATACGTGTTGAAACTTGAAGGACGTTTTTCCTTGCCACTGTCGCCAAGTGCTTGCTCATCGGGTCAAGAGTTTGTTCTAGACCTGCTCTATATGTAGTGCCTTGATGTAACTTGTGTTATGATTTGGCGCTATACAAATAAATCTGATTTGATTTGATTTGATTTAGATGCAAGCATGATGAAAATAATGTTACTGTAACTGATGGAATGTTAACCTGCCTGGGTGAGCAGCATGCTGGCTCTCTCTCTGTAGGCAAGGTCGATGCTGCCCTGAAGGGCACTGAGCCAGGCCTGCCTCAGCTTCTCTGAGTCGGCCTGCAAAGAACAGCACCTGACACGAAAATCATACTGTAGTTGGGTAATGTTAGCTGGAGGGGCACTCAAGGGAGGGGGGGGGGGGTCAGAGTCACTCTCACTCTTCCCTGTTGTGTATTTATCTTACTTCTGGATGGAGAGCAGTTCAAAGCAGAAGCGGCGGTCAATGTGCTCCAAAGATTTGACAGCACAGAGTCTGAAGTCCTCAAACAGGACCACTGTGTTTTCCTGCAGAGAACAGAGACTTCCTGTTTATCCCTACACTGACGACCAGTGACTGCTGTATATACTTAATCTTATAATATCAGTGACAAACATCCACAGAATTCATAATTACTCCTCATTCAATACAGAAGTTTTTAGATGGACCCTTTTCAATGAACAGGCTGAATAAAATAAACTCTCACCATGTGTGACTTTCTGTAAATCAGTTGGTTGTCTCTGATGGAAAACCAGCACCTGAAACCAGTTCAAAGAATTAAACCAGTGATATGATTTCTAGCAATGCTATTATTAACATTATTATAACATACACACACACACACACACACAGTCCTACATAGGTAGAATCCAAAAGTACCTCTTCCAGGTTTTCGATTTCCTCCTGGACTGTTTAAACAGGTAACCCTGAATGATGTCATCGCTCCCAGGGCATGGATTGACAATAGGTTCGCCTGAAGCATCCTGCACATGTAGAGAAACACACATTACAGAGCTGACATGAACTGTATAATGCTAAAGAGTGCAATACAGTCTCATAAACATCAATCAAATTTGACTGAACACCACTGGAGTCGCCACCTGATGGTCATTGCATTGATAGGTTTAAGCCACTTCAGCACTGGTTTCACTTTACATTCAGTCAACATACTTTTTTATCAGCAGTTTAGTCTGGACTAAAGTATAGGCATCATTGTTAAGTTGTAGCCATTCATTTTTATAGCAAGTCTTTTCCAAATTGATAATCTCTTGGCAGCACATTGGTATAGTGGTTACTGCTGTTGCCTCGCAGGAAAAAGGTTGTGGGTTCAAGGCCTGGGGCCTTTCTGTGCGGAATTTGCATGTTCTGTCCATGCTTGTGTGGACTTTCTGTGGGTGCTCCAGTTTCCCCAAACAGTCTAAAGACATGTCTAGGTTGATTGGTGACTCTAAATAGCCTGTACTGTAGGTCTGGGTGTGAGAGTTCGTTCATCTCCATCTATCTCTCCTGTCCAGGGTGACCCTACCCTTCGCTCAATGTGTGCTGGGATTGGTTCCAGCACCCTCCACAACCCAGAAACAGGTAAGTGGTTGAATATGAATGAGTGATTTCATACATTCTCATTCTTTGTTAACTTATGAACATTATGTGAACAGTCTTAAGTATTTTTTGAGTCCCTGTCAGATTGAGGTTAAGTATAGCAGCTTGTTTATCTCCCTGCACCTTGTAATTTTTTTTTTTTTTTTGTTCTTGTCAGCTGCTCCAGTACAGAATGTGAACAAGATCTGGACCCTGACACACACAGATACAATGTGACAGAGGGAACTTACTCTCTGCTGTACAAGCAGGTGTTTGATCTCCAGGTCTTTTCTTTTTGCTGCACAGTCTGCTGACAGCTGGGAAAGCTATGGGTCAACAGAGTAAACAGCAGAAGATGAGAATATATGGGGGGACAAGGGGCAGGGGTTGGGTGGTGGTGGTGGTGGTTGCATCACTTCCAAACACTTTTTTAACCTGTCCTGTTCATCAGCTGGGGCAGGAAGTATGAATTCTCCTGGTGCCTTGTTGTGTTGAAAGAGTTTTACTCTGCAAAGGAGTCTAACATACTCCTCCTGTTCAGTTAACTGCGTTTAACTTTATTGGCAACGGTAATGTGAGTTGTGCACCTTGTACGTATGCGACTGCATATATGTGTCTGTATGTGTAAGCTATGGATGCTGTGGGTAGCTGAATGTAGCTGATGTGGGGGGCTGGATCAACACACCCCCGGGCCGGGATAGCAGACAGGCCAAGATCGAGCCACCAGGGCACCCAGCAACCCCCAGTGCACAGGCAGCCCAATGAGACCCCCGGAGACAGCCCTAGGTCTGACCCTTCCAAGACACGCAGGAAAACATGGGAGCAGTGACTCCCCCCTGGAAGCAGCCCGCAGAGAGATAAAGGAACCAAAGGACCCCAGGCTTGTTGGGCACATCCCAAACAGCACAGGCTAAGCCCATGGGCTCCCGGCCAGAGCCGCGGCACACCACATCGACCAACACTGGCGCAGCTTGCGACAGGGGCAGCAATGGGCCAGTGCCCCTCCCTAGCCGTCTCCCCCCTCACAATATGGGTGCAGGGTGCGTGGGAGTGTAGATGTGATGGTGTGGATGACTAGGATGCAATTAAAATTGAGGAGATAGGCACGGCATGGGAATCCTGCCATTTGTAGGTGGCAGAGTCTCCCAATACACCTCCATGCACTCCCCCAAGCCCTTGATGTCTATGTTATGATTAAATTTGGGGGGTCCAGCCCCTTGGCTGAGTGTAACATAAGGTGGGTTGGGGGAGAGGGCGAAGCATGGGCCAGTGCTGCAGGGGACAAGCTTCCCCCAGAAGGTGGCCTCCCGCTGAGGGACCAGCATGGACCTCCAGGCCACCCACGCCACCCATGCCACGGGGAAACCCCAATCCAGCCCAAGAGCCCCCTAGTCCCCAGTCCCACTGAGTGGGAGGTAGCCTCTGTGCCCCCCAAATGGGAGATTTTTATCAAACAATTCTCCCATTTGGAGGTAGGAATGGAGATTGTTCGATCTGTTGTAGGTAGGGCTGGGCAATATGGAACAAAATCCTATCATGATATATCATATCAGTCGATATTGATCGTTGGTATATCACAATATAAATCAAATAACTATTTCTGTCAAGTTTAAAGCTTCCATTTTACTCCTACGTAAGATGTGAAGATACCACATTAGTATTGGTTTTAATATTATTTATTTTCACATCTGAACATATGAAACATACTACAGACCTTGTAGAATTGTATTTCAAAAAAATAAAATGATTATAAAATAAACTAAAATCTTAATTCTGACTGACCTACCATATTTTGCGGACCATAAGGCACACCGCATTATAATGAACAGGTCTACTTTCATATATAAGGCACATGATAAAACATATAAAGCGAAGCACAGTACGTACCGGTTTTACAAAAAGTGGCGGAGGTCAGCGTCCTGCGTACTGTTCTCTGATTGGTTAATTGTTGCCAGCAATAGCAAACACCTGAAGTTACTGTGTCATTGGAACAACGTTGTATCCCAACATTTGATTATAATTGGATTATGATATGGATTTGAAAATTGGGCTTAACTTAAAAACCTAACATTGGCTTGACATCTAATTATAGTAAGGTAACTTTGACTGAATGTTGAATGATGGTTGGTTGCCAGCACTACATAATTAGTTATCTAACGTTGTCTGATGCCTCAACCCATATCCAACCAAGGACCAACGTTAACACAACGTCCCTGTGTCAGCTGGGAATGCTCCAACAATCCATCAAGTGGAGAGGCTTTGTCGCTTACCAAAGTCACACTAAAACATTTGGACAGATTTTGGAGCGCACTGTACCACATTAACAATATATTTTTTTAAGCCTTGGGCTGTCTGTTGGGGTGTCTTCTCCGGGGACACTGTTGCTCGTGTTTAAGCCGTCAAGCCTTCAACGCTGTGGCTTGATCCATACCAGCCAAAGCATCTGCTAGCCTCCATCCAGCCTGCTAGCCGCCATCCTTCCCGTGTCCTGGCTGGGCCGCTGCCGCAACCTTTTATTCTATTCCCCCCGAGTCAGCCTCCAGTTGCCAGGTTTGCCCGAGGGCCCGCCTCCGGAGCCTGCAGCCTACTCCAAGGGCCCATCTCCAGGGCACGCCAAGTTTGCCATGCCCCGTCCTGTTGCTGCCTGCAGAGTATTCAGCAACCCCTCCGGCATTGTCACCTTCAGAGTCTTCAGCAACCCTTCCGGCATTGCTGCCTCTAGAGTTTTCAGCAACCCTACTGGCGTTGCTGCCTCCACAGTCTTCAGCAACCCCTCCAGCATTGTCACCTCCAGAGTCTTCAGCAACCCTTCCGGCATCGCTGCCCCTAGAGTTTTCAGCAACCCTACTGGTGTTGCTACCTCCACAGTCTTCAGCAACCCCTCAGTGTCACCACCTCCAGAGCCCTGGACATCTGGTAGCTGTCCCTTGGGGGGAGAGTAAAGAAAGTAGTCTACATTTGCTGAATCTATGTTTAAACTTTTCCTGCATTTGAGTCCTCGCATCTTAGCTTGCAATGTAGATATATTTCAGATTTGTTTAACCTGTTCGAACCTAGTCACCATGTGCTTACATGTAAATGTTGGGTCTTTGTCATGTTTCCATGTTTTGTCTTGTCACTTCCTCTTATATTTTAAAGTCCTGGTCTCATCCTTGTCAAGTTCCGTGTGGATTGTCTTCCCTGCCCCTGTTTCACCTGTGACTTGTTGTCTCCCCCCTCCTTGTGTCCTCACAACCAATCCAAACCAAACCAAACACTGCTTGCCCCTGTCTCCAGACCTGCTCCTTGTTTGTCACGTTTAGTTCAGTTTTTATTTAGGTCCTGGTTTCTGTTCACCCCTCGCCGGATCCTTTGTTATGCTCTGTGTTATTCAGTAAGATTTTGTTATGCTGTGTTATTTTGTAAATGTCCTGTATTATTCTGTAAGATTCTGTAGAGTTCTGTAATGTTTCCTTAGTCCTCTAATGTTCCCTCATCTTGTAATGCTCTGTTATTCTAGTTTTTGGTTTACATTAAAATATTCACCATCACCTTCACCCTGCAGCCTCCGCCTCTGCCGTTTGGGTCCTCAACCCTGCAAAACCATGACATTTGGCCAAGATGACAGATGGCCAAAACATAAGCACTTGTGCTTACGTTTAAGGCGGCTACATCACCTACTCTCTCTATGTGTGTGTCAACCTAGCCTGAAGTGGCTGTAACTCTATTCCAGCTGCATGATTGGCTCGGAAAGGCACTATTCTCATTATCATTGGCTGTTCATGTTGTCTATCGAAACATAGATGGAATGAGTGCTATTGACCATGTCTTATATTTCTATCGAGGAAGAAGAACACAATCCTAGATAATGGCAAAAAACAAAAAAAAAATGTTTGACATCCCTAGTTATAATCTCTGTTTGTGCCCCCAAAGCTATTATCACATGTGAAGTCCTGTGCTTGACCAGCATGTGTTGGTTTGTGGCAGCTACTGGCATGTTCCTGTCACTGCACTGTCCTGAGGGCCAGGGTCCTGGGGTGGGGGGCTTGCTTATTTCTCTGGGGGCCACACCTCACCTATGGCCTCTGGGTTGCTGCTTTAGTGGGTGGGCTGCTTTCCACTAGCCATTTGGCATGGCATAGCTCATGGGACCCAGTCCACAACAGTCTGGTGACATAGAGTGAAACATCCAGGGGCCGGTTGGTGCATGGGGATGGCAGTCCAGGAACTCTGTGTTGAAGGGTTTGGTGAAGAGTCTGGGGTTTCCTGGGGCACAACACCCAGGCTTTGTCATCTGACATTTTGTGGCAAAAAGTCCATTGCATCGCTGTGTCTTGGTGGCTCCTGTGGATGGCTTGTGGCACTACTGTCCCCTGCCCTTGCAGACCTTCTCAAGAGTGGGCATTCCAGCCCTTGGTGTGCACCACCGAGGAGCTGCTTGGCCCTCCAAGCCAGTCTCTCGTGTTGTAGGGGCACCTTTCACTCATCCGTTGGTGGGTTGTGGGATAGCAGAGGTGGGTGGCTGAGTGGTGGGTGGCCCCCATGTCCTGCTCCCACAGGTGGCCCTGGTGATGGTCTTGCACACATTCCAGCCCACCAAGGCACTGCTTGGCCCTCCAAGCCAGTCCCTCGTGTTGTGGGGGCACCTGTCACTCATCCGTTGGTGGGTTGTGGGATAGCAGAGTTGGGTGGCCCCCATGTCCTGCTCCCACAGGCAGCTCCAAAAGGTGGCCCTGGTGATGGTCTCACACACTATTTTGGGAATGCCCACATGCATGTCCGGCTTCACTGACTGGCGAATAGGCTGAGCTGTTCTTTCACTATCACTGTATCCACTGTCTAAATTTCTTTGACTTGGGTGGTCTGTTGAGACACTTTCTCCTTATCTGGACTTCCGCTTCTCCAAGGATCAACACACAAATTCTATGGAGTCTCATAATCATAAGGGAGGTGGCAGGAAAAGCACCGAAACCTTCACTCCACCATATACTACCAGAACCACCTGCTTCCCTTCCTTGTTGATCCTGCAGTGTCTTTCCTTTCCTGTCCTTTGTTTCCTCCTAGTTTTGTTGTGCTGCAACGAGGATGCATGAATCTCATAAATGGCGGACACACCTTGTGGTGTTAAACTATGAGGAAAATGCAGACCAAAACAATGTTACACAAAGAAAGAAGGCATATGATAAAATGATAAAGGTATGATTTGACTTTCAGATTTTTTCCTCCCATTATTATATATTAATTATAGTCTGAGTATTACAAATTCTGATCCAGACTCCAAACCAGTTGGTGGCGGTAATGCACCAATTCATTGTTTACCAACTACCAATAAAACAAAAGAAGATGTTGCACATTAATTCATTTGCTAAGATCAAAGAGTATAGAGGTTATTTGGTGATATCCCATAGCTTAATTCATGCCACTTTGTGTTTTTGTGTTCATGCATTTCAACTTTTTGCAAGAAAATTGTGAGAATTTAGAAAAATTGCAAGTTGTTGCAAGTATTGCAGTGTTTGTATTTGCGTTAACTATTGCGATCGCATGATGCTTTCCTGGAGGGACTGGTTTGATATTATGACAAAATAGATGTAACACATTTAGTCAGTCCATGTCACATGACCATGGAAACCAATGAACAAGACAAGAATGAGACAACAATCAAGCCAGTGCAACTTAGCAGCCTCTCGCATTATATACTGTAAGTAACTTCCATATTATGTTTGGACTAACAAATGTGAAAATGTACTCTACACTCCTACCACTATATGCACCTCTCCTGAGAATGAGTGGTGCAGTATTTGTTCTTTACGATGTACAATTCATTATGTAAACAGTTGACTTGCATGATAAATCATCATGTTTTGAAACTTTAATGTTTCAATATGGGAGTAGAAGTTTCCATGGACTGTGAAAAATTAGAAAGCATACATTTTATACTTGTTTACTAATATTTGATCATAGTATTTGTGTACATTTATATTTAATTGTGATTTTTTTTGCAACACATTTGCAATTAATGGCTGCGATCTGTCAAGTAATGGTTCTTCAAGTGTACGTGTAGGGTTTTTATTTTTTGTGTGTTTTTTTCTGAAAACTATCATTATTTTTGGAAAAATCACATCTCAGTTCATTGTATCTATAAATTCCAAGAAAAAGTATCAGTGTCAAACTTAAAAAGTCTGTTATTGATTATTCCTCATGAGCAGATGTTAATTATTATGTCATGACTGAAGTTTGCATAGGGTCAGAGTTGTGGGGTCAGGACCTGTGCTGCCATGGTCTTCATGGTAGGCTCGAGGTCTCTGAGCAGGTCGAAGCCTTGATGAAAAAAGGTGAACTGAGCATGTATGAAGGAGAAAACCTGACAGGAGAAACACACAAGTCAGTGTAGATTGTGGAAATGTCCTCTGCAGCCTGAAATGCACCTACACCCCTCAAAGACTGAAAAGGACTGTACCTCCCCATTAATACCACTCATTATGTTTCAAACGCAGTTACTTAACATTATGTAAAAGTGGGTAATGTTAGAGTATTTTGTATTGTTTGTGTTTGTAAATTCCAGAGGCCTGTATCACAAAGCAGGATTTTAGCTAGAGGTAAACGCTGGGTTTTTAAGTCTCATGAAGATGGTTTGCCTTCTATTGGAGTATGCTGACATGATAATTTATGCAGAATACGTAACCTACCCTGGAGCAGGTTAAGGATTAAGAGTTCAGCAGGCAGATAAACAAACTAGCTTCCAGGGAGGGTTGGTGATGGCCACATACACTGAACTGAAATAATAAAATGTTTAGCTGCAAAACTAAAAGTGCATTAATTTCACAGAAAAATTACACTTCTTGTGGTGTTAAACTGCAGGGACAAATGTTGCAATTACACACACACAAAAAAAGAGCTCCGCAGCCAATTTTCTTGGAATATAGCCTGCCGATTCCTAAGCAAGCCTATTGATGTGGGCGTTAGAATTGTGAGAGAATCTCAGTCAAAATTTGAGTTAACACGTTTGATTTTCCAGGAAACTTTAGAGGCTTTGGAGATAATTTTCATCATTACTGCTCAAGAGAATTATACAGGCATATTTCAGTCATGTTTAAAATTTCTTAAAATGTAAAAATGTAGTCCACTTGGATATAATTTAAGCATATAGCTGCAGCCTAACAGCTTAAAAAGGGCAAACAAATAAATAATAATAATAAATAATAAATAATAATAAATATAGGGTATATTTAATTTCAGTATATTGTCATTCTCCTCCACTTTCTTTTGTTTCCCTCATTAAAAAACATCTGTATCAGCTTTGCGGCTAAAATATAAATATATATATATATATATTTTTTTTTTTTTTTCTTTTTTCTAAATAATAGCCTATTAAGGGTAGATTCCAGGGTGCCTGGAACAGGGTCTGGGATTCGCTCCAGTCCCCCATTGACCCTTACAAATAAGTGGTAGAAAATGAGTGACAGAGCGACCATAGCCTATTAAATGTTAGTGTTCTCGTGTATTTATTGTGACTTCTGCTACTAGCCACCTGCCCATCAAAAACTAGATTAAAAAATAACTAATTATGAGTTAGACTGAGAGACAGACAGATAGATTTGTCATTCTCATGTATCACATAGCTGACCATTTCATAAAATGTTTAAATATTGCTTTAAAACAACACTGCAACTCACTGAGTTTAAGATATCGACATTCTGTTGAGTCTTGAAGGTGTTAAGCTGGGGGAAAAAAAAGGTGGATCAATGTCCAATTTTCACACATAAATGATATGTATGACATTTTCCACTGGTGATGCTCTCAGGTGTGTTGACTGCTGATAATAGCATGAAGGTGGGCCTCTTTGTCCTACCTGCACACAGTAGTCCAGGGCAAAGTGCTGGTAGCATTTCTGTGTAGCAAGCAGCAGGTGACTCGCCCTCTCAGCATCACTGGCTTTGTGGCGAGACACCTGAGCATTTTTTACCACTGCCCTCTCCAGATCCTCTCCAATCCGAACAAACTCCCTCCTGGTCTCTGCCAGCTGAGGGAGGAATCTCAGATGCACAAACACCATCATCATTATGGGAATTAGTGCTCTGACCGTTCATCAGCTGCTATGCTTATTATTAACTGAACTTTAAATACTTTGTTTTAACAAAACAAAACACTTTCCAGGTGTATTAAATACAAATTCTTAATAATGAACTGAAAATCTATAGATTAACATGAACAATGTTAAAACAGATTGACAGGGCTGGGTAGAAAAGTAGTTCAAAATATTAGCAAGTAGTATTTACTTATAAGTATTTATACATGTGTGTCTGTGTGTGTTTGCATGCACACGCCTTACTGTGTACAGAGGTTAGTCAGCTGCTGGCTGATGGCTCTCTGAGTCTGATCAAACAACATCTTAGGAGAAGAAAAGACACATTTACTGCCATGACTACCATGACTACCTTAATGCTGTGCAAAACAGACAACAAAGACTTTCTGTTGCTTTTTACATTAAATACCATAAACTCACAGCACAAAAAAGAAGCTGTGAAAACAAACAAAAATCCTTTTGTTCATCCCCAAAGGGAAATTCTACTGTTTGGTAGCTTCTAATAGTTTTCTTCTAATCTTCTAATAGGTCTTCTAAGAATAAACTCATCTAAACCGTCAACCTGTCTATTAGACCCAGTACCAACAAGCCTCTTTAAAGAGGCCTTCATTCTGGATCTGATTAATTTGACCTTATCTTTGGGTTATGTACCTCAGACTCTTAAGACCACATCAAACCCCAGCTTAAAAAGCCGAATCTTGATCCAGAAGTTTTGGCAAACTATAGACCCATATAGAACCTTCCGTTTATTTCTAAAAAACATTGAGAAAGCTGTAGCAAAACAACTACACGACCATCTGGATGGGAACAGTTTGTTTGAAGAGTTTCAGTCAGGATTTAGAGCCCATCATAGCACAGAAACAGCGCTGGTTAAAGTCTCAAATGACATTCTAATGGCCTCAGACAATGGATCAGCCTCCATACTTCTCCTTCTATATCTTAGTGCTGAATTCAACACCATAGATCATAATATTTTACTACAGAGACTGGAACATGAAATTGGAATTAAAGGAACTCCACTAAGGTGGTTCAAATCCTACTTATCAGATAGACATCAGTTTGTGAATGTTAACAATAGCTCCTCATAAGCACTATAGCCAATTATGGAGTCCCACAGGGCTTGGTACATGGACCAATCTGTTTCCTTTAGGCAACATTATGAGGAAACACATCAATTCAACTCATCAATTTTCACTGTTATGCAGATGGCACTCAGCTGTATTTATCAATTAATTATCAATTATCAGACATGCCTTGTGAAAATGTTTTACTCCTTAATTCAGACAAAACAGAAGTTATTGTACTTGGCCCTAAGCACCTCAGAGAAACCCTATTGAATCATCTAATCAGTCTGAACGGCATTACTTTGGCTTCCAGCTCCACTGTAAGAAACCTTGGAGTAACCTTTGACCAGGACATGTCCTTTGTCCCTCAAATAAAACAAGTTAGTTGGGCAGCTTTCTTCCACCTGAGAAACATTAGGAAAATCAGAAACATTCTCTCTCAAGAAGAAGCAGAAAAACTAGTCCATGCATTTGTAACTTCTAGGCTGGACTTCTGTAACTCATTACTATCTGGATGTCCAAACAAATCTCTAAAAGGCCTTCAGTTGATTCAGAATGCTGCTGCATGAATATTAACAGGAACTAGGAAAAGAGATCACATCTCTCATGTGTTAGCTGCTCTTCATTGGCTGCCGGTAAAATCCAGAGTAGAATGGATTCTACTAATCCTTCTTTTAACATATAAAGCTCTTAATGGCCAAGCTCCATCATATCCCAGAGAGCTCATAGTTCCTTACTGTCCTAGCAGGCCACTCCGCTCTCTAGATGGAGGTTTACTTGTGGATCCTAGAGTCTCCAAGAGTAAATCTGGAGTCAGATCTTTCAGTTATCAGGCTCCTCTTCTATGGAACCAACTTCCAGTATCGGTCCGGGGAGCGGATTCTTTAGCAATTTTCAAGACCAGGTTTAAAACTTTCCTGTATGACAGAGTTTACTCTATGACAGAGTTTACTCTCTGTTATACTCTCTCTCTCTCTCCCTCCCTCCCCCTCCCTCTCTCTTTCTCTCTCTCTCTCAAAGGAAGTTTTTCTTTGCCACTGCCGCCAAGTGCTTGCTCATCGGGGGGATCTGTTGGGTCTCTTTAAATAATTTTATTAAGAGTTTGGTCTAGACCTGCTCTATATGTAAAGTGCCTTGATGTAACTTTGTCATGATTTGGCACTATATAAATATATCTGATCTGATTTGATTTGATTTAATAGTTAAGGAGCTGTCAAGTGTGATGGCAGAGGGAGTGAATCTTTCTGTCATGCATTGTAAATGCATTAACCGTCTAATACTGTGGTTTCTCTGATCAACTAGGATTTTCTGAAGTGGATGGTCCAAATATTTTAACCTCCAATATGAGGTAATTACTGTACATTTTGGGTTCATTCATTCATTCACCTTCTACCACTAATCCATTTCCATGTCACAGGGAACGCTGAAGTCAGTTCCAGCTTGCATTAGGCAAAGGCTGCGGTACAACCCAGACAGGTCAACAGTCCATCACAGGGCCATCATATAGAGACAGACAGAGGTGAACAACCATTCAGACTCACACTCAGACTCAGACCTATGGGCAATTTAGACTCACCAATCAACCTCGACATGCATGTGTTTGGATTGTGCAAAGAAAGGCCGTAGGCCCAGGAATCACACCCACAACGTTCTTGCTGTGAGGCAACAGCACTTACCACTATACTGCCATGCTGCCTCATTTTGGGTTCTCCTTCCCATTATATTTAACTTTGCTTAATTTAGATCTGTTAACCTCATTCATGGACAATAGCCTCAATCATCTTGTGGCCAATAATAACATTACAATGATCAGTGTAGTATCAACAATGCCAACAAGTCCCACCAACATGCATGCCAAATTAAAGCTCAGGTCTCAGGAGATTAAAATACTATCTGCCTTACTCTGTGTGCATCACGCCACCAAAGCCCCCAGTGAATCTATTATGTTTCCAATCACAGAGCCAGCTGTACCTCCTTCTGTTTTATGCTTCCTCCCCAGTGGGCTGCAGCATAAAACTGTATACAGTACTGTGAAAAAGTATTGCTGCTTGCTGATTTCTTACTTTTTGCATGTGTGTCACACTCAACTGTTTCAGATCATCAAACAAATGTAAATATTAAACGAAGATAACTGAAGTAAACATAAAATGCTGTTTTTCTGTGATGATTTTATTTCTTAAGAGAAAAATACTGTCCAAACCCACATGAACATGTGAAAAAGTAATTGTCCCCCTTGTTAAATGATGAGGTAATTGTGATTTAATCATATTATTGTGGAAAGCTGAGTTTAATTTTATAGCCACACCCAGACCTGATTGCTGCCAGACCTTTCAAATCAAGAGATCACTTAAATAGAACCTGTCTGACAAGGTGAAGTAAGCCATTTTGAACCCAAGACATCATGCTGTGATCCAAAGAAATTCAGGAGCAGATAAGAAGAAAAGTAATTGACATGTCTCAGTCTGGAAAAGGTTACAAAGCCATTTCTAAATCTTTGGGACACCAGTGACCGACGGTGAGAGCCATTATCCACAAATGGAGAAAGCATGGTACAGTGGTGAACCTTCCCAGGAGTGGCTGGCCTACAAAAATTACCCCAAGAGCACAGCAACGACTGATCCAAGAGGTCACAAAGGAACCCAGAACAACATCTAAACAACTGCAGGCTTCACTTGCCTCAGTAAAGGTCAGTATTCATGAGTCAACCATAAGAAAGAGATGAGGCAAAAATGGCATACATGGCAGAGTTCCGAGGCGAAAGCCACTGCTGACTAAAAAGAACATAAACGCTTGTCTCACTTTTGCCAAAAAACATCTTGATGATCCCCAAAACTTTTGGGAAAAAATTCTGTGGACTGATGAAGCCAAAGTTTAACTTTTAGGATGGAGTGCATCCTGGTATATCTGGTGTAAAATGAAACAGCATTTGATAAAAAAAAACATCATGCCAACAGTGAAACATGGGGGTGGTAGTGTCATGGTTTGGGGCTGCTTTGCTACTTCAGGACCTGGACGACTTGTTGTGATTGAAGGAACCATGAACTCTGCTCTCTACCAACAAATCCTGAAGGAGAATGTCTGGCCATCAGTTCGTGACCTCAAGCTGAAGAGCACTTGGGTCCTGTAGCAGGACAATGATCCAAAGCACACCAGCAAGTCCACTTCTGAATGGCTTAAAAAAACAAAAACAAAATTAGGGTTTTGGAGTGGACTAGTCAAAGTCCATGCCTGAACCCAATTGAGATGCTGTGGCATGACCTTAAAAAGGCGGTTCATGCTCGGAAACCCTCCAATGTGGCTGATTTAAAACAATTCTGCAAAGAGGAGTGGGGCAAAATTCCTCCACAGCAATATGAAAGACTCATTGCAAGTTATCACAAACACTTGACTACAGTTGTTGCTGCTAAGGTTCAAACATACCTTACTTTTTCACATGGGCCATGTATGTTCAGATGGCTTTTTTCCCCTTAATAAATAAAATCAGCACTTAAAACTGCATTTTGTGTTTACTTGTGAGTTATCTTATAAACTTATACTTAAGTTTGCTTGATCTGAAATGGCTAAGAGTGACAAAGGTGCAAAAAAAGCAAGAACTTGGAAAGGTAGCAAATGCTTTTTCACAGCACTGTACTTGTCATCCCAGACTGGTAAAACATCTGCAGCATTTTTCTGCACATCTAAGGATCTGAGCCTCTGTGAAACAAAGAAATGGCTCTGCCACTTTCTTTAGAGTGAGTCTATGTCTGGGGACCAGCCCAACCTGTTGTCTAGGTGTACTCCAAGATCTGTAAATTAGCACCACCTTGATGTTCACTGGCTGAAGAGGGAGCTTTGACTATCGGGAAATCATCAATTTACTTTGTCTTTGAGGTGATCAAAGGTAGGCAGGTTTTGTGACTCCAGTCACTGAAGACTTTTGACCACATCCCTGTAGTCTGATTCCTATCCATCACGAATGCACACCACAATAAGTCTGCTGAATACAGTGCGAACAGTAATGGAGCTAGAACTTGTTGCTTGTCACTTGTTTAGTTAGTCATTAGTTAGTCCATTAGTCATTGTGTATTAAAATTGGTCAAGTGTTGACAAATTACAATTTCATGATTTTCACATGAACAACATTATTAATAATCAGTTTTTGATTCTAATCCACATCTGTTTAAAGCACATGCAGAATAAAAAATGAAAATGGGATTATTTGTGTGTGTATGTGTGTGTACTCACACTGTGGAAGCTGACGATCTCATTTAGTCCTTGGTAGAACTGGTTCAGACAGGTCTGAGGGGAAGGAAACAAGAAGTCAGTGAGAACTGTGAGAATAAAAACACACAACCAAGTAAGTTTGAGCCCTTTTCCACAACAGGAGATATGTAACCTGTAATAGAACATGGACCTACTGCTCCAGGTTTTTGTTTATCTGTTCAGCACCAGCTGGGGGTAAAAGGTCCAGAACCTAAACCTGGACTCTGCTGACAATAATGCAATTTTTAGGCACTCTGGGAAAGTATGCAGCAGCCAGATGGTCAAATCTGACTCTTATAGAAAGAAAGGGATAATTACATCTGGGTTATTACTAATCAGCTGTGTGGCAGCATGTAGAGCTCAACACTAGCTTCATGTATCATTAGGACACTATAGCTGTCAGAACAGCCCAATGATAATCAGTCAAATATTTTGTATGATATTATAGGATAGGACAGAATATTTCTACAAACATTTAGACCTCAGTGTAGGGAGGGAGTCTTTGTAATGACAATAATTGAACATTTCTGGTCTGGAAAAACACGTGAAAATACACAGCCTAAAACCAAAGTCTCACCAATTCTAGAACATTAATGTGAAGTTCCAGATTGTGGTTTCTTAAATTCACTTAACTATAGTGTAGCATGTTGTGCAGTACTATTAGCGTGAGCATTGGCTAGTTAGCTAACATGTGCTCCTTACAGTGATGATGCTGTCCTTCTTCTGGTACATGGAGAGCTCAGCCAGGCTGCTCAGGAACAGCTGGTTGGCTGAACTGTATGCTTGTCCTGCCTGTACCATCTTACCACACAACTTCATCACCTGATACAGAGAAATAGAAATCACCAGATCAATCAACATGCAAATTTATGTTGTACGGGATCATGAGGGCATGTAGGAGTTTAGTTTAGGAGACTGTGCGCACTGGATTTCATATGTGGTGAGATTTGAAACCGCGCTTGCATGGTGTCCTGGCAGCAGGTAATGTGAGTTGACTATGTCCTTTCATACATTCATGCATCAGGGCCATGTACCTAAATGTCTTATTTAAGAAGTAATTGTTGTATGAGTGTAAGTACGAGTAACAGTACAAATAAAAGTAATTGCTATGACAGTATTTACAGCAAGAGTAGTAGCAGAAATATGACTATTTATAGCAGTACTACCAACAGCAGACGTCAAAGTAACAAGAGTGATATTAGTTAGTAGTAGTAGTAATGGTATTAGAGGTGTAAAATTACAAGTAGTACTCTTTTGAAACGCAGGCGCAACAGTAGCAGTAGCATTAGCAGTAGATGTACCTTATCCAGATGTGTCTCCAGCTGGGAAACCTCAGCCTCAAACTGATCCAGGTTGAGTCTGAACAAAATAATAATAAAACACCATCAGGGCTATGGCACCTGTGCACATTTAAGATGTTCGTACTGTGTGTTTACCTGAATTCAGGTGAGTCTTTGACACACTCCTCGAGATCCAGCAATGTGTCCATGTCACCTGACAGTTACTGTGACTGAGTCTACGTATTGATGAAGTTTACAGAAGCGTCTCCATGGTGACCGTCCGGCTGATTTCTCCACAGCAGCAGCGTCGGCGGTACAGCTGCTTTCTGCGATGATTCATCCCTCTTTTCGGATTAAAATGAACGGGAGCCCGGAAGCCTTCAGATTGGGAGAACGAGCAGGCGTCGTGTGCGCGATCCGCTGTATGCCGTGTGTCAGTGCAGTTTGAAAGCACTTATAAATAAAGCTTAGTTTGATGAGTTGTAACCTCACAGCTGTCCGGACATCATCCTCCTCTTGTTGTGTCTAACCGACCACAAAGTTCCGCCAAAAGTTCCGGCTCGGTTGGATAACTTCCAACAGTAACCTGGCCCGAACACTGACCCCTGGCGGCATGGGGTGATACTAAAACACCAACGCCAAACCTTGTTACACTTGTGACGGTTCATTTCACATTATTATTATTATTATTATTATTATGGCAGCAAATAAACCAACATTTCCTTTTTGTTATTTTGTTGTATCCATCAGTAGAGTGGAATCAAAACGTTGACATAGCAAATACATTTTAAACATTGGTATAATGTTTTGCTTTCAATCAATTTGTGTTATTTTTCTATGCTCTTTAAGCCACTTGGAACTCCCTTGTGCCAAATAAATTTGCCTTGTCTTATCATTACCATCATCCAATTGGCTTGTTGGGTTAAAAAAAAAAAGTTATTGTTAATTTTTATCCTTTGCATCAGAGGCCAAAATTTTAATATGGTCAAATGCCATATATATATATATATATATATATTCGGGGAGTTGGGGGTTACATCTCTGCTTTTTGTGGATGATCTGGTCCTATTGGCTCCATCGGCCTGTGACCTCCAGTGCTCACTGGACAGGTTCACAGCTGAGTGTGAAGCGGCTGGGCTGAGGATCAGCACCTCTAAATCTGAAGCCATGGTTTTCAGCAGGAAACTGGTGGCATGCATACTCCAGGTAGGAAATGAGTCCTTACCCCAAGTGAAGGAGTTTAAGTATCTTAGGGTGTTGTTCATGAGTGAGGGTAAGATGGAGCATGAGACTGGCCGGAAAATCGGAGCACCAGGGGTGGTGTTGCGTTCGCTCTACCGCACTGTTGTGACAAAGAGGGAACTGAGCCAGAAGGCAAAGCTCTCCATCTACTGGTCAGTCTTTGTTCCTACCCTCACCTATGGTCATGAACGATGGGTCATGACTGAAAGAACGAGATCGCAGGTACAAGCGGACGAAATGGGTTTCCTCAGGAGGGTGGCTGGAGTCTCCCTTAGAGACAGGGTGAGAAGATCGGCCATCCAGGAGAGACTTGGAGTAGAGCCGCTGCTCCTTCGCGTGGAAAGGAGCCAGTTGAGGTGGTTCATGCATCTGATAAGGATGCCACCGGGACGCCTCCCAAGGGAGGTGTTCCTGGCATGTCCAGCTGGGAGGAGGCCAGGGGGCAGGCCGAGGACCAGGTGGGGAGATTATATCTCCACACTGGCCTGGGAGCGCCTGGGGATCCCCCAGTCAGAGCTGGCCAATGTGGTTGGGGAAAAAGAAGTGTGGGGCCATCTGCTGGAGTTGTTACCCCTGCGACCTGGACCTGGATAAGCGGATGAAGATGAATGAATGAATAGTTGTAGTTTTATAGTTCCAAAAGTTAAAGCATGATAGTCCTCCTAACAGAAGCCACCACTGTACACTAATGTAAATAACAATATATTAACGTGAATGCTCAGCAGAATGTACTGTCAAAAGACTGCAGAGCATTTCCTTTCAGTTGAAGACCTCATATTCCATCTGAACTTTAGAAGTTCTGTAATGACCAGAAATTCTGATAACAAACAAACTTTAAAGCAATCAGTGAAGAAAAGGGTTTTTATTGAAAATCAAACAAAACAATGGGGAGATGTTTAGATGACAGCTGGGAGTCAAACTGCTGCTGTGTGCATGTGATGATCATGATGTGTGAGATCAAAAATTGACAGAAATCAGGATCACGGTGACATTGTCAGCACAGCCTCGTCTCACCGCCTCACTGGCCAGCTGTTGGCAGGCAGCTTCAAACCGCGCCTCCTCCTCTGTCAGCCCCACCCTCTGCTCTACACTCTTATCCTGCGGGGGGGGGGGGCATAATTAGGACAAAGTACAAAATAGCAATACAAACAATGACATGCAAGAGTTCTCATTTATTGCAGCTCAGTTATTAAGACACAGTTTTTACACTAATAAGGTCATGTTTACCTGATATTATTACCCTACATATTGTTTCTAGAGATTCCTTCACTGCTGTGTAAAAAAAAAAAAAACACAGATTGCACTGAAAGCTATGGGAAATGGCTATTTGTCATTTGATGTATTAAATCAGCAAAACATTATGTTATGTTATGTAGACTATAGGCCACAGAAATGCAGACTGTTATAGTAACGGGAAATGTGACTGAGAGGAGTAATGACAAGCTACTGACAAGCTAAAGAGTCCAGTAATGGTATAAGCACTCAACAATCACTTTGCTAACATTTTTGACAAGAATGTATACAGTATTATATAAAATATTAAGTACAAATAAGTTGAGAAAGAAGTAATCAGAATGAGGAGGTGTGATTGGTCAGATTATCTGTCACCAACTGTCACTGCACTAAACCTGATAAATGCAGTGAGACATGCAATTAAACGTTAAAGGAGGTGGTTCTAAAATAGTACAATAAGTAATAAAGCACACCTGCAGAATGTTGAGGACAAAATTTACAGCTTCCTCTGCAGAAAACACTTTAAACAAGCCGTCACAGGCCAGAATGAAGAACCTGAGGATAGAACACACATCTTGAAGCACAATCGCACACAAACCTAAAACTGCACATACTTAGTGTTTATGTGCAGCTGTAGCTTCTTATTTAAACTGGAAATGTCAAAGGATTAGAATTTTTAATCTGGTTAATTACTGGGTATCTGTGGATTAATCACAAATAGTCAGCATTCCTAAATATGGCCAAAAGAAAAATCTAATTTTCTCTCTATAATAGGCCTGAGGGAACACAATGTCTACTTTAGAAATAAATCTTGCCCTAAATATTACATTCTGCTGTATAAAAACTCCAAATTATTTTCCACTAATGAAATAAGCCTTTTTTAACAAATTAGTAGCATGCTAGGTTCATAGGTGTTGTATAATGTTTAGAATCCACAGCTATGACGTCAAATTCAGTCAAATTTGTATTCGCTAAATATGTATATATTGATGCACACATATTTGTGTATCTAATATTGTAACTTGTTTGCCATGCTTCGTAACTGTTCTATTAAACCAATGGGTCACTTCAGCCTGTCAAATGGGATTATGCTATCACAAAAGGGGCTCACTGAACAATGCCCACCATCTGTGATAAGATAAACGATTTCCAGACCATGGACAGATTTGTGAACTACTGTGTAGTCAGTCAGCTCAGACATTTATTGTCACTGGGTATATACCCACACTGACTGCCTCTGGTTCTGTTCTTGCCTGTCATTGGTGGTGACCTGAAATGTCCTCAAGTCGGGGGATGAAATTACTCCACAACGCTTGTACTGACCATCTCCGAAAGAGCGAGACACTTCGAGAACACCCAGCACCCTTCCATCCCTGTAACACACACAGAAACGGTTCATTATTGACATTTTATTTATAATCCACCAATAAAATAAGTAAGATGAAGTATTGGTGCAAATGTGGGTTGTGCACCTGACAGTGCCTCCAGCTCTCTGGATCCTCATTCTCTCCTCGTACATAGTTGGGTTGTGTTCTTTAGTCAGAGCGAGAGTCATCGCCCTCCTCTGTCCATCTCCTGCTGGCGTTGCCTCCATCCGGCATAACACCGCCTGGACACACATCACAAACGCAACCAAAATTGACTCAGAGGGAACCACAGATTTACAGCTACCAGACACTGTGTTAGAACAGCCTACTAAAGAACATAGCTTCCAATGATATAAGTTTTATAACTGGGACGTATATTACTATAACTGTAAACATTCCCTTAAAAAACAGCTTGTGCCAAAACTCTCACTCAGTCATGTGACATTTAACAACTGATAGTTGAACTGGATGTGTGGGTTCCTACTGTTTGTTCAAGTTAAAGAAGCACATTTTACCCTGCTGTCTCCCAGATTGGCCACATAGACCATGCTGTCCACCACAAGCATGCAGGTGGCTGTGGAGCCATCCTTCCACACTGGTTTCCTGATCATAACACAGAGAAACACGCTAGGAAGAGTATATAGACGTCTACATGTAAAGCAGTTTCATTGCTACAGAGGTTAGTAATTCTGCATTTGCTTAATGATTTATGATTCTTGATTGCTTTGTAGCCATGCAAAGTAAGGGCTGTGTATATAAGCATTTTTTCTACAATCCCACATTGTGTATTTTGCACCAATATTCAATAACATGTACAGTTCCAATCAATTAAACAACTATCACTGAATCACTGTGATGTGAAATTTCTGCACTCAATTGGATTTCTGGACATCAGGTAGGACTGGGTGACATGGCTTATGTTTTTTTTTTCCCCCCCCGAGACACAATATATGATTTTTTTTTCTTTCTTGAAAACCAATATGACAAAGAAACTATTCAAAACTAGCTTTGCTTTTATTTAGTTTTGATTTTTACTTTCGGTATTTGAGAAATATGTTCCTTATTTCACGCTTTCTCATGATTGAGTCAGGGTTAGGGTTAGCTAACCCATCAGGTAAATGGTGTGAAGTCCACTCTGAACTATGAGAACCCAAGTCAAGCATCGCCGGTGGAAGTTAAGGATAAAAACTATTTTTGTTCAAAGCAAATGGTCCTAAACTAAACATTTGAATGAATTCATTAAATCATTTTTTTCAGCCCTAACATTAGTTCATGATAAAAGTCAGATAATGATAGAAAAAATGCTTCTCCAAAGAAAAGGGGGAAGGACTTATCAGTGTTAGTTCCACATTAATGCTGCTGCATCTTACTGGCTGGAAGCTTTCCTTAGAAATTCTTCATCTGTCTGTCTGAAGGTGTCAAAGAAGCATTTCTTAATGAGTCTGTCCATATTCTCAGTGTCTCCTGAAAAAGAGAAACAAATTTGAACTCTTAAAGGGACAGCATAGTCCATTCCCTACAAGCAGTGAAAGAGTTTCACCCCGACCCCTAAAGATGAACAGTGGCTTCTGAAAGCCACCCACAGTCTCTGAACTCACCAGTGGGAAACTTGTTTGCCAGGTTTTGATGCAGATGTTCTGCCGCAAAACGAGAGGCACGCGCTCCACCATGACCGTCAAACACGGCAAAGTATGAAACACGAGACCTGTAGGTCAGAGAAAAAGTGTCCAATAATCTGCACAGGTCTGTGTGATTGTAAGTCTGGTTACAGGCAGATAAGACCAAATTGAGAAAATACATGCAGCAGGTGAGATGTCAGAGCTCTTCTTGAACCTGACAAGATTTTAAAACCATGGGTCACTGAAATACAGTATTATGGTCAGTATATTTACAATCACTCTTCCCTGCTTAAACGGAGGCAGACCACAGCAAGACTAGAAGATAGATTTTCAGGTGTGTTGCTCTAGTTACCATTGTTATGGACACTGTTATGTCAAATTTGGCCTTTGACTTCTTGGATATAAAATCTTCATTATTCTACACTTAAAGGCATTTAATTTGTTTAATTTGGGGGTTCACTTTGTTTGTGAATTAGGACGGGAAAAAAACCTCAAACTGACCTTTGCCCACAGTAATCTAATGAGGTTATCTCTGAGTCCAAGTGAGTGTTCCAGAATCTAAAGAATCTTTTCATTCATCTTTGACACTGAGATAGATATGGGGCAAACATTAAATCTTTCAGTTTCTTCCTAGTAGTAATTCAATTGTACTTCAGGAAAGGTGTATTTTGTCCCATGAGTACAGGTAACTGTGAGCATTACAATTTCAGTATGAGAATACTTGTACTTGTCATTCATTTTGTTCTAAAATGATTTCCTATTATTCTGATCTTAAATCCAAACAAATGGAAGTTAAGTGGTGGTCTTACACTTGTTTTGGTAGAGCCGATACAAAGCTGCTCATGTCGGGCAGCAGCACATGAGCATCCTGCATCTCCTCCCGTTCACCACGCCTTGCTGCCACATAGCCCTTCAACACAGGGAGTCCTGAATGCACACGCGCACACACAAAGTTTAGCTGTCACTCTTTACAAACCTTGTTGTCACTACAAGTCATAATTTTTTCCACTCAGGGTCTGATTGCTATGATTAAAGGAAGAGAAACAAACAAACATTGTGTGGAACAGCTGAAAACCTTCTTTACAAACTTTCTTGATTTCCTCCTCGTCCGCCCCTCTTCTCGCAGTGTTAGAGTCTGCATTGTCTAGTTTTCGTTTTACACCTTTCTCCTCCTCCTCCCCTTCTTTGGTGGACTGTGGTTGAGCTTTAATGGGTGCAGCTGTAATTGAACCTGAGAAAAATCATAAACACAAAATTCAAGACACAAGAAAAATATTAAAATCAATGATAAAATCCTGTACTTAGAAGTGCAGAATGGCAAATTTCCATGTTCGAGGTGTGGTAATGTACCAAGAGCTCACCCCTGACCCAGCCTGCTGCCCACCTTACATCAAAACCAAACTGATGCCTGTGCCTTCAGGCAATGGATCCATAGACAGATATGTTCCATGGCCAGAAGGGGTCACAAGGGTCAACAAGGAGAAACAGAATGCTGGACCATTTGTACACCAACAGACAGGAGGTGTACAGAGCGTACTCTGTCCTTATCTGGACTTCTTTGACCATATTTGTATTATGTTGATTATTCCTCATTGCCCTCACTTCTGACATCATGAAAACTCTGCCGCGGCTGCTTGTACACCAACTGAGACTCAAGCTCAAAGACATAACCCCCTGCAGTTTGAATACGAAGAACAGAGTGGATAGGATAATGCTGTCCTCTTCCTGCTCTGCCATGTGCTCTCCCACCTTAAAGTACCTGACACTTGTAAGAATTATGTTCTTTTTTCAAGTGTATTCAACACCATCCAACCAATCACCCTCAGAAACAAGCTCAAAGGAATCGGTGTTGACTCCTCAAATGTTTCCTCGATCACAGATTAATTTTCATAGATGGAAGTATGTAGACCAGGTAATGTTATTGATGCGGAATGGATCCTGGATGATGAGATATCCCTTGCTCGTAATTGAGGGGAAGTTATGCAGACTGAAGCTGACAATGGTGTTGTCGAGTTTGGCAGAAGCATTAGCCAAGCTAACTAAGCTGATTATTGCACAGCAATCAACAACCCAGCTGGCGTTTCTGGTAGCGTAGCAAGAGGTGAACCAGAAGGAGTATATTGCTCCAGAGTCGTCATGATAGAAATTCCTGTTTAACATGTATCTCCAGTGGGGGAAGAGAGCAATGTCTAGGTAGTAGTGTAACACTGGTGGCGAAGGCAAAAGCAGAAACCATTAGATCCAAAGTAGCTCAGCAGCTCAGCAGCTCAGCAAAGTAAACCTGCTACGGGATGATGGCAGAACGACAGGAAAGTCCAAACAACAAGACCAGATGTCCAGAAGGTTCTCAGTCATCCAGGTCATCTTGGTCTTGGAGTGTTAGTAGGAAGCAACTGGACCTCTTTATCTTGTTTGAGTTTTTCACTTTCTGCCTCAGGTGTTTCTTTGTGGTGCTTTTTGGACAATTAAAAAAAAATCCACTTCAGGTAGCCATGTGTCTGGAACGCTGTCTCGATGTATGTTAATTCCTTCTTTTTTCCCCCTCTGTGCTTGAGGGAACCTTCTAGGCCCAGTGTTGTAGGGTTCAGATTACCTCAGTGGGTGCTCCATTGGGTGGTGGGAGTCAAAAAAGAGGTAGCAGAAGTCCACACACCAGTAGACCTCAATGCTGAGGTTACCATCCATCCATCTTCAACCGCTTTTCTGTTTCCGGGTCGTGGGGGGTGGTGGAGCCAATCCCAGCTCACTCTGGGCGAGGGCGGGGTACACCCTGGACAGGTCGGCTGAGGTTACCATCCTGACCAAAGGATTCCGTACAATCCAAGAAGGGCAAACTGTTATCCTTAGTATCCTCCCTGGTGAATGCGATGTTCTTGTACACTGAATGTATGCGTTTATGCCTGTATTTCCTCAGGTTGGCTGGCTTCAATCCCTCAGTGCTGGCAAATTACTACAGGTGTATGGTGGAGAGTACACTCACCTCCTCCATCACTACCTGCCATGGGAACTGCTCTGCTGCTGACAGGAAGGAACGGTGGGGGGGGCGGGCAAGCCACAAGGTCACCGGCAACATCCTTCCTTCCATGGAGGACATTTATATCAGTAGGTGCGGGAGCACTGCAGTCCATATCATGGGGGACCTTACCCACCCGGGCAATGGACTGTTTGTCCCCCTCCGACAAGAGGATTAGAACTAGGCTCAAACATACCCTCTACCCAGAGGCTGTTAGACCGCTGAACTCCATGCCTCTTGAACACACTTTCATTTCGTATAGAACAAATTATTAGTTTATATTTTTGACATATGAAAATGTCAACCTTGAACCAAAGGTCACCACGTACTGACAGACAAACTCCCCTCCCAGGTCTGGCTCCAGAGGGGTGCGCTAGTTTCCCTAACTTCTGTGCAATAAGCACATTAAGGAGAAAGCCATCCATTCAGTTATAATAAAGAGAAAAGTGACCCAGTGATCACAGTATTGACAAACAGCAATGTCACATATCTGAACTTTGACATTGGGATCTGCTTCGCTGGCATTTCATGATTCTCCACATTGATATTTCATATTGTTCAATACAACAGCAAAAATGCAAAACAAGCTGCTAGCTAATGACCACAAACATCTTCAAACTCTCAGTGTACAATCAGCAAAATGCACTTGAAAAATCAAAATAATCTCTGGATGTAGTGTTAGTTTGACTAACAGATTTATAATGATTATTTGCTCGTGTAATCTCGGATATGTGAACCTATGTAACCACATCTTGTCAATTTCAGATTCGAAGTATAAAGCAGCATGGAACGGAAGTAACAAAGTACGTTCTTCTTCTAACAACTGATTTTTCTGTTTGAAATAAACAGCTAGACATTTGAGTAATAACCGATCTTTTCCTGTTTCTACGTTAGCCCTTTCAATATAGCCCGCCCCTGCTACCTGGGAGCAGGAATAAAGCTGTATTGAGCATGTATTGACCCGAAATGTGACTGAAGGAGGGCTGGTGTGCACTCACAGGAGGTCTGTGTGGGCTCTGGCAAGTCATCAAACAGGTCCATTCTGTTAGCCCAAGAGCTAGCCGAATAGCTAATCGGTGCACTTCCGTTTCAGTGTGAGCTCACAGAGGCGGATTGGTCACCGGAGAGTTTTACACGGTTTCAACAACCTTTCGGTAAACGCGTTAAAGAACCTCAGAAACGCAAAACGTCAAACGCGAGCTTGTGCGTGGACGTTAGCGTAGACTCGTAACACAGTGAGGGGCCATTTCCGGTCCCTACCTTCAAAATAAAAGCTTTGGCTACTTCTCAGTGACTAAAATTTTGGCTTTTTTTTAAAGCCTCAGTTTAAAGTCTCAGTTTCCAGTCCAGATTTATTTAAACAAACACACTTAATGAGACTATCTGCTTCATGTGTGGAGCCAAAAGTAATCTCAACCCCAAACCTCCTGGTGGGCACTGAGGGGAAGCTCAGAAATGAAACGTTTTAAAACCACAAAACAACAATCAAATAAAATATGAGAATTGAACTAATGCGGGCTCTCCTAATCTCTGAATATGTGACGTGAATCTTAAATCCTCTTGATATTATTCATGTGAGATTTGGCATATATTGATTTATTGATTTATTTTTAGTATTTTCACGTGAGTGTTGAAATGCTCAGTAGCCAGGCGGCAGATTCTCTGCTCCAATTGGCGGACAGCTGTATAAAACCAGAATCCGGGGAAACTCGTGAGTAGTTGTGGTAACGTCGTTTCATTTTAGTGACTCTGATTAATCTAAGTCGCTCACTAAAGTGCAACTTCCCCGCCCCCCCCCCAAAAAAAAAAAAAAAAATTCACTGTGGATCATACATGTGGATCCACATACGCATTATTAGTGTACAGATATTTATTTTAAAATTCCACACACCAAAAAATAAACAAACACAACTTAGTATTGGTGCAACATGGCAGCATAGTGCTAAGGGATGAGCAAGTCCACAATCCGTATCCATATCTGTTCAACCATCTACATCAGGGGCGTCAAACTCAAATTCAACACTGGAAAACAAAAACTGGAATGAAGTAGCGGGGCAAACTCAGTATTTATTGAAAGATGGACTGCAACTGTGCATCTTCTCCCTTCTCTGCAGACATGTAATGTTGAACCTTTTCATGTGGAAACAATTTTAGTTTTGCGGAAACATAGAATCTGGAACAACAAGAGCTTAATATTACTGACATAATAAGAAATGAATGTTATATGTTTTAGGAGGTCTAAACATATACACACAGATGGTGAGAGACATACGAGTAATTTATTTCAAATTTAATTTCTCATATGTCTCTCACCATCTGTAGCCTTTCAAGTTCCTATTTAATGTAAATCTTTAACAGGCCAACAACAAAACAACCAAAATTAATAATTTCCTTCAATGAAAATTCAACTTTTAACAGTCCATCCATCAGTGAGACGACTCCTTCATATTCATCAAAGAGAACAGTTGCTCAAATAGACGTGCTACTTAACACAGAGAGCCTTTGAGCAGCCTGGGCAGAGTTGGGCAGTGTGTCGGGGAGGAGACATGGAAACTGTGCAGCACCTACAGACAGCATGTCACTACACTGGAGTACAATCAGCTCCATTTGGAGTTTAGCTGGTGCACTTTCCGTGTCCACCACAAAAGGATTACTGAGCAGTCCAAATCTGTCGGCAAATCGCTGAGGACGCTGATTTTTTTCAGCAAACTGAGCACAAGGCAACACGGCGGGTGAGATAAGTTTGTCCAGGTGCCTGGTAGAATGGATGCTAACAATTGTCAACAGAAAGGATTAGCAGTCTCAGCTGGCGCGCCAACGCAAAGCATTGTGGGACTTGTAGTATTAGCGGTATGTGCGCTCTAAACTGTCGGGCCAGCTTCGGGTCAGCTGCATATTTGGTATGATTTCGCGGGCCAAATATAATTCAAATCAAATCAAATCAGATTTATTTGTATAGCGCCAAATCATAACAAAGTTACATCAAGGCACTTTACATATAGAGCAGGTCTAGACCAAACTCTTTATAAATTTATTTAAAGAGACCCAACAGATCCCCCGATGAGCAAGCACTTGGCAACAGTGGCAAGGAAAAACTTCCTTTAAGAGGCAGAAACCTCGAGCAGAACCAGGCTCAGGGGGGGCGGCCATTTGCCTCGACCGGTTGGGTTGAGAGAGAGAGAGAGAGAGAGAGAGAGAGGCAGGCAGGCATTGGAGGGGGGGGGGGTGTAGGCAGGAACATGTTGTTGCATGAAGTTCATGGAGTTGAGCTGTAATGCAGAATTCATGCTATATGGGACCAGCAGGTGTTGCAGGAACATGGGATGAGTCACCACCTGCAGGATGAGGACAGGGAGAGAGAGGAGAGGAACTGGGAGAGACAGAGACTTTGGCAGAACATGGTTAGTAAATGCAGTATAAATGCTTAGAACTGGGTGAAACTGTTTTGTTTTGTTTTTTGTTTTGTTTTTTTTTTTAAGAAGGATGGTTTTTATCAGCGCATGCAAGGAGGGAGTTAGAGAGAAAGAGGGAGAGAGGGTGACAAGGAGAGACAGAGAGCGAGAGAGAGCGAGAGAGAGAGAGAGAGAGAGAGAGAGAGAGAGAGAGAGAGAGAGAGAAGCTCAGTCCTTCCCCCAGCAGCCTAGGCCTATAGCAGCATACCTAAAGAGTAGAGGACTTTTTAACTGTACGCTCTGTCATACAGGAAAGTTTTAAGCCTGGTCTTGAAAGTTACTAAAGAGTCCGCCCCCCGGACCGATGCTGGGAGTTGGTTCCATAGAAGAGGAGCCTGATAACTGAACGATCTGCCTCCAGATTTACTCTTGGAGACTCTAGGAACCACAAGTAAACCTCCATCTAGAGAGCGGAGTGGCCTGCTAGGACAGTAAGGAACTATGAGCTCTCTGAGATACGATGGAGCTTGGCCATTAAGAGCTTTATACGTTAAAAGAAGGATTTTGAATTCTACTCTATATTTTACTGGCAGCCAATGAAGAGCAGCTAACACGGGAGAGATGTGATCTCTTTTCCTAGTTCCTGTTAATATTCGTGCAGCAGCGTTCTGAATTAACTGAAGGCCTTTTAGAGATTTGTTTGGACATGCAGATAGTAATGAGTTACAGAAGTCCAGCCTAGAAGTTACAAATGCATGGACTAGTTTTTCTGCATCATCCTGAGAGAGGATGTTTCTGATTTTCCTAATGTTTCTCAGGTGGAAGAAAGCTGCCCGACTAACTTGTTTTATGTGAGGGACAAAGGACATGTCCTGGTCAAAAATTACTCCAAGGTTTCTTACAGTGGAGCTGGAGGCCAAAGTAATGCCGTCCAAACTGATGAGATGATTAGATAGTATTTTTCTGAGGTGCTTAGGACCGAGTACAATAACTTCTGTTTTGTCAGAGTTGAGAAGTAAAAAATTTCCAGTCATCCAGACTTTTATGTCTTCAAGACATGCCTGCAGTCTGACTATCTGACTGACTTAATTTGGCTTCATTGATAGGTACAGCTGAGTATCGTCTGCGTAGCAGTGGAAATTGATGCTGTGTTTCCTGATAATGTTGCCTAGAGGAAGCAGATAAAGCGTAAAGAGGATTGGTCCAAGTACCGAACCCTGCGGGACTCCATGACTGACTACAGTACATGAGGAGGAGCTGTTGTTTACATGAACAAACTGATGTCTATCTGATAAGTAGGATTTGAACCACTTTAGTGCAGTTCCTTTAATTCCAATTTCATGTTCCAGTCTCTGTAGTAAAATATTATGATCTATGGTGTCGAATGCAGCACTAAGATCTAGAAGGAGAAGTATGGAGGCTGATCCATTGTCTGAGGCCATTAGAATGTCATTGGAGACTTTAACCAGCGCTGTTTCTGTGCTATGATGGGCTCTAAATCCTGACTGAAACTCTTCAAACAAACTGTTCCCATCCAGATGCTCGTGTAGTTGTTTTGCTACAGCTTTCTCAATGATTTTAGAAATAAATGGAAGGTTCGATATGGGTCTATAGTTTGCCAAAACATCTGGATCAAGATTAGGCTTTTTAAGCTGGGGTTTGATGACCGCAGTCTTAAGTGCCTGAGGTACATAACCCAGAAATAAAGTCAGATTAACCAAATCTAGAATAAACGGCTCAATTACATAAAAGATCTCTTTAAAGAGGCTAGTTGGTACTGGGTCTAATAGACAGGTTGACGGTCTGGATGATGAAACTATAGAAGCTAGCTCTGAGAGATTTAGAGGTGAGAATGATTCCAGATGTAAAAGAGGCGCCGCAGCTGATTCAGCAGTTGCCGTCTTCAGAAGGGGATTTTTATCTAATGTAGGCAAGAGCTGATAAATTCTTTCTCTGATCGTGAGAATTTTGTCTGAAAAAAAACTAATAAAATCATTACTGCTTAGAGCTAAGGGGATCACTGGTTCAACTGAGCTATGGCTCTCTGTCAGCCTGGCTACAGTGCTGAAGAGAAACCTCGGGTTGTTCTTGTTTTCTTCTATGAGTGCTGAGTAATATGAACTTCTAGCACTGCGGAGAGTTTTTTTATACATTTTTAGGCTGTCTTTCCAGGCTCTGTGAGACTCTTCTGACTTACTGGAACGCCAGTTTCTTTCTAATTTCCTTGATGTCTGCTTCAAGGTACGGATTTGGTAACTATACCAGGGAGCCATCCTCCTCAGATTGAATATTTTCTTTTTGAGAGGGGCAGCATTATCAAGATTCGAACGCAGTGTGGCCATAGTGCTAGTCACAAGGTCATCAACCTGCGTATGGGAGAAATCCTCATTTAAATTTAGATTTAGATATGGCATTGTTGGGAATGATGACCAAATGTTCTCTTTAAATTTAGCCACAGCAGCTTCAGATAAACATCTTCTATAGCTGAATTTATTCCTCAATGCTGTGGAGCCCATTAAAGTAAACTCAAATGTAATAAGGTAATGGTCAGACAGGAGAGAATTTTGGGGAAGAATTGTTAGCTTGTCAATTTCAATGCCATAAGTTAGAACAAGATCAAGGATATGATTGTAAAAGTGAGTGGGTTCATTCACGTGCTGGGAAAAGCCAATTGAGTCTAGTAGGGAAAGAAACCCAGAACTAAGGCTGTCGCTTTCTACATCAACATGTATATTGAAATCTCCCAGAATAATGATTTTATCTGTACTAAGTACTAACTCTGATATAAACTCAGAAAACTCTGATAGGAATTCTGAGTACGGACCAGGTGGACGGTATACTGTAACTAACAGAACTGGTTTTTCACCTTTCCAGTCCGAGTGGGAGAGACTAAGAGTGAGGCTTTCAAAAGACCTGCAGCCAGATTTTGGTCTGGGGTTGATTAATAGGCTTGACTGAAATATTGCAGCCACCCCCCCTCCTCGACCTGTGGTACGAGGGATATGAAAGTTAACATGAGTTGGGGGTGTAGCTTCATTAATGCTAACATACTCATCCTGCTGCAGCCACGTTTCACTTATACAAAATAAATCAATATGGTGATCAGCTATGAGATCATTTACTAGTAGAGATTTTGATGATAATGATCGAATGTTCAACAGTCCACATTTGATCGCAGTGTTATTTGAGACTAAGTTTGTGGCTGTTTTAATTACAGTTAGGTTTTTGTTTTTAGCTCCTCTTTTGTTTAATTTGAGTTTATTAACTTTTCGAAATTTAGGTCGTCGGGGGACAGACACGGTTTCTATAGACCTAAACATAGACAGAGACTCTATTCTATTCTCGGCAGATGACCGCTCTGACTGAGGCGCAGAGGAGCGTGTTAAACTGCGGCTCTGCCTCCTGGTCTCGACCCGGGATTGTCAGGGTTTTGGATTTCTAATAAAATCGGCCATATTTCTAGAAATGAGAGCGGCCCCGTCCACGGTGGGATGGACACCATCTCTCCTAATTAGACCAGGTCTCCCCCAGAAAGACTTCCAGTTATCTATGTAGCCCACGTTGTTTTCGGGACACCACCTCGACAGCCAGCGGTTAAATGACGACATGCGGCTGTACATGTCATCACTGGTCCGATTGGGGAGGGGGCCGGAGAAAACTACAGTGTCCGACATCGTTTTAGCAAAAGTACACACCGATTCCACATTCATTTTTGTGACTTCCGACTGGCGAAGTCGGGTGTCGTTACTGCCGACGTGAACTACAATATTAGCATATTTACGTTTACCCTTAGCCAGCAGTTTCAGATAAGACTGGATGTCGCCTGCTCTGGCCCCCGGGATACACTTCACTATGGCCGCCGGTGTCGCTAACTTCACGTTTCTCAGAATAGAATCACCAATCACTAGAGTCGGCTTTTCAGCGGGTGTGTCGCTGAGAGGGGAGAACCTGTTGGAAACGTGAACTGGTCGATGGTGAACCGGGGGCTGCTGCCTACGACTATGCCTCTTGTCTCGGACAGTCACCCAGCCGCCCTGACTAGATCCCGGCTGCTCGGGAGCCACTGGGGGGGAGGAAACTATCTTAGCTGCCGTATGAGCTCGCCTAGGTTGGTCCGCACCGGCTACAGGGGGGCTAACTACACTAGCATAAGTTGGGCTAGCTAAAGTGCGGAGCCGGGATTCTAACTCATTAATCTTCGCCTCCATTTCTACCATCATCCCACATCTATGACAAGAGGTGCTATCATAAAAGGAGGCAGAAGAATAACTACACATGAGGCACAGAGAACAGGAGAGGAGAAGGAGGAACAGAGAGTGGAGACAGAGAGCTAGAGGACATTGCTAATCGGGTAGTTTGATTAGTGGAGGAACAGAAACGGTTATAAACTTTGGAGAAAGGGGAGATATTGACTTCTAAAACCTAGTGTTGGTGTGAAAATAATTTTCTGCCTGATTACTCGAGTGAATTAGGAAATAATAGCAGAAGAACAGTGGAAACAACACAAGCACAATAGAGAGCACAACCGCCAGTGACCGGAAATGACGCAACACGCTTACCGCACGCAACACGCGTACTGTGGCCAGTGAAGAAGCTATTGGAATGCCAATGGAATAATTACACCGAGGGCCCAATTTGGCCCGCGGGCCTGAGTTTGACACCCGTGATCTAAACAGATGCTTATGAAGGTGAATTTGGTGTTTTGATTGGTAGTATCAAATCCCAGCTGACATTGGGTAGAGCCGGGTTTCCCCCCTGGACAGGTCACCAGTCACAGAGGCAACACAAAGACACAACCAGAAACGAACATACCTACAAGCAGTTTAGAGTCACCAACCTAAACATACATGTCTTTGGACGGCGGGAGGAAACCAACAGTCTCAATTTATTCCGAGATGCTGTGTAGTCAATTATTATTATATTACAATATACAAACTTATCACGTTATAATGTGATCATTTATTGTTAGAATAATAAACCTCCATTCTTCCTTCCGGACAGCCCCATGCTTTTCAAAAGCCTTCTTAGTGTACGCATACACAATTTCATTCACCATGGGCAAAAGAAGTAGAATCTCGCCATGTCTCAACCCAAGCATGAAGTAGAACTTGATCAGATGGTGTAAATCAGCCATATTCCTTCTCCGTTTCCTCATTCAAAGACGAAACCGTTCACGTTGTAACAACATAAATTATCACGTTATGACGTGAAAGGTTCATTATTCTAACAATAAAATATCACTTTATATCGTGATAAGTTTGTATGTTGTAATAATGTAATACTGACTTGATCTGTACTGAGTACTAACTCTGATAGGAATTCTGAGTACGGACCAGGTGGACGGGATACTGTAACTAACAGAATTGATTTTTCATCTTTCCAGTCTGAGTGGGAAAGACTAAGAGATGAATTATGTGTGGACTACTGTGAAAAACAGTAGTGAAAAACAGTATATTAAGCAGTTTCCAGCAAGAAATCAACAGAACAGCACGTATTTAGTAGTTTGTGAAGTGATTTCAGCAATTGAGTTACATTTTGTAGAAATGTGAAACTCTCACTCTACATTCTGAATTATGTGTGGACTACTGTGAAAATGTGAAAATTAAGCAGTTTCCAGCAAGAAATCACAGAAAAGCATGTATTTAGTAGTTTGTGAAGTGATTTCAGCAATTGAGTTACATTTTGTTGAAATGTGAAAATCTCACTCTACATGCTGAATTATGTGTGGACTACTGTGAAAAACACTAAATTAAGCAGTTTCCAGCAAGAAATCACAGAAAAGCACGTATTTAGTAGTTTGTGAAGTGATTTCAGCAATTGAGTTACATTTTGTAGAAATGTGAAAATCTCACTCTACATGCTGAATTATGTGTGGACTACTGTGAAAAACACTAAATTAAGCAGTTTCCAGCAAGAAATCAACAGAACAGCACGTATTTAGTAGTTTGTGAAGTGATTTCAGCAATTGAGTTACATTTTGTTTAAATGTGAAAATCTCACTCTACATGCTGAATTATGTGTGGACTACTGTGAAAAACACTAAATTAAGTTGTTTCCAGCAAGAAATCAACAGAAATCACTTCAGTAGTTTGTGAAGTGATTTCAGCAATTGAGTTACATTTTGTTGAAATGTGAAAACTCTCACTCTACATGCTGAATTATGTGTGGACTACTGTGAAAATGTGAAATTAAGCAGTTTCCAGCAAGAAATCAACAGAAAAGCATGTATTCAGTAGTTTGTGAAGTGATTTCAGCAATTGAGTTGCATGTTGTAGAAATGTGAAAAACTCACTCTACATGATGAATTATGTGTGGACTACTGTGAAAATGTGAAAATTAAGCAGTTTTCAGCAAGAAATCAACAGAAAAGCTTGTATTAATACTTTGTGAAGTGATTTCAGCAAATGAGTTGCATGTTGTTGAAATGTGAAAAACTCACTCTACATGCTGAATTATGTGTGGACTACTGTGAAAATGTGAAAATTAAGCAGTTTCCAGCAAGAAATCAACAGAAAAGCATGTATTCAGTAGTTTGTGAAGTGATTTCAGCAATTGAGTTACATTTTGTTGAAATGTGAAAATCTCACTCTACATGCTGAATTATGTGTGGACTACTGTGAAAATGTGAAAATTAAGCAGTTTCCAGCAAGAAATCAACAGAACAGCACGTATTTAGTAGTTTGTGAAGTGATTTCAGCAATTGAGTTACATTTTGTTGAAATGTGAAAATCTCACTCTACATGCTGAATTATGTGTGGACTACTGTGAAAAACACTAAATTAAGCAGTTTCCAGCAAGAAATCAACAGAACAGCACGTATTTAGTAGTTTGTGAAGTGATTTCAGCAATTGAGTTACATTTTGTTTAAATGTGAAAATCTCACTCTACATGCTGAATTATGTGTGGACTACTGTGAAAAACACTAAATTAAGCAGTTTCCAGCAAGAAATCAACAGAACAGCACGTATTTAGTAGTTTGTGAAGTGATTTCAGCAATTGAGTTACATTTTGTTGAAATGTGAAAATCTCACTCTACATGCTGAATTATGTGTGGACTACTGTGAAAAACACTAAATTAAGCAGTTTCCAGCAAGAAATCAACAGAACAGCATGTATTTTGTATTTTGTGAAGTGATTTCAGCAATTGAGTTACATTTTGTTTAAATGTGAAAATCTCACTCTACATGCTGAAGTATGTATGGACTACTGTGAAACTGTGAAAATTAAGCAGTTTCCAGCCAGAAATGAACAGAACAGCATGTATTTAGTATTTGTGTAATAATGTAATACTGACTTGATCTGTACTGAGTACTAACTCTGATAGGAATTCTGAGTACGGACGAGGTGGACGGGATGCTGTAACTAACAGAATTGATTTTTCATTTTTCCAGTCTGAGTGGGAAAGACTAAGAGATGAATTATGTGTGGACTACTGTGAAAAACAGTAGTGAAAACAGTAAATTAAGCAGTTTCCAGCAAGAAATCAACAGAACAGCACGTATTTAGTAGTTTTGTGAAGTGATTTCAGCAATTGAGTTACATTTTGTAGAAATGTGAAAATCTCACTCTACATGCTGAAGTATGTGTGGACTACT